>NW_013666361.1:37525-56005 GCF_000517525.1 Limulus polyphemus
TTTTGTATGTGTCAATCACGTAACATTCCTTAAATGACCTGCAATCAGTTCTGTGGGTGTGTTTTGTATGTGTCAATCACGTAACATTCCTTAAATGACCTGCAATCAGTTCCGTGGGTGTGTTTTGTGCGTGTCAAAAACGTAACATTCCTTAAATAGCCTGCAATCACTTCTGTTGGTGTGTTTTGTATGTGTTAATAACGTAACATTCCCTAAATGGCTTGTAATCAGTTCTGTACGTGTGTTTTGTGTGTGTCAATCACTTAACATTCTTTAAATGGCCTGCTATCAGTTCCGTGGGTGTGTTTTCCACGTGTCAAACACGTAACATTCCTTAAATGGCCTGCAATCAGTTCCGTGGGAGTGTTTTGTGCGTGTCAAAAACGTAACATTCCTTAAATAGCCTACAATCACCTCTGTTGGTGTGTTTTGTACGTGTCAATCACGTAACATTCCCTAAATGGCTTGCAATAAGTTCTGTACGTGTGTTTTGTGTGTGTCAGTTTACAATTTGTGAAAATCTGTATATCAGCATAAAAATATAATTTATTTATTTTTTTCGATTCTTTTTATGGGCAAATGTGCACAGCACAATGAATAGTCTGCGCTTTCCCCACCGCCGGGATCGATATAAGAATTTTGGCGTTATAAGCTGAGCCATCGGAGAGGAGTGGAGTTTCTTAGTATTAAATTTAAATACGAAAGAAATATATATATATACATTTTTTTATTTACTTAAAGCCGTTATGTCAAGCTTGATTGTTGCTGACACTTAAATATGTGAACGACGGTCAACCAGCTTTTACTTTGGTTACCCAAGTTCCGCATTGCTCAAAACTATATGTCAAAATTAATATATCATAACTATCAAATGTATACGTAGATATCATACATTTGTGTATTCTATTAATTTTGATAATTTTATATACATGTAAGGCTAATTTTAAGATTCTCAATGGTCGAATTCTTGAAGTAGAAACGAGAGCTCTGGAACTTCAAAGGCAAATTAAATTTACCACATTGAAATTCTGTAAGAAAATGCCTCGACCTCTATTAACAAATTCAATGTTTAAAAGTATTTGGTATGTTATATAAATGTACCCTTACTATCGATGGTTACTCACAAAATACCTAAAAATAATTTCATAATTTTCGCACAAAAAGCTATTTGTCCTTAGTTTGAAGTGATAGTTTGTTTGTTTTGAATTTCGCGCAAAGCTACACGAAGGCTAACTGCGCTAGCTGTCCCTAATTTAGCAGTGTAAGACTATAGGGAAGGCAGATAGTCATCACCACCCACAGCCAACTCTTGGGCTACTCTTTTACCAACGAATAGTGGAATTGACCGTCACTTTATAACGCTCCCACGGCTGAAAGGGCAAGCATGTTTGGTGGGACGGAGATTCGAACCCGCAGATTGCGAGTCGAGCTCCCTAACCACCTGGCCATGCCGGGCCAGAAGTGATAGATTAGATGGAATACAACTACCCAACAGCACCCACCACCAACTCTTGGGGTATCGTTATCTGGCAGAATAGTGGAATCTCACCCTCACTCTAATAATGCAACAATGACCAGAAAGTGCGGAGAGCGTTTTTGCCACGCTCGGTCCCATTTTACAAAATGTTGCTGAGATCTGTTGAATATTTTATAGAATCTAAGTTTTGAGCTTCTTCATCTTGAAAATTTTTAAAACTTATTTTACTGTGTAAAATTTATGAGATTTCATTAAGTCAAATTTCGCTATGTAAGCAAAGTGTAAAACTAGACTAGGTTCCCGTCCTTGATATGTAGAAAATCTAAATACTACATACGAAAAATGAAAGTCAGGAAATTATAATAAGATGTAAATATATTTATATTCAAAACTTGATCAAAATGATGGATGAAACGCCCATTAAAACAGTTTTATTTTTAAAATGTTTAGAGCCTACGTAGTATAAATATCTTCTACAACTTCGACATCTTGGGGCATTTTTCCATGTCATTAAAAACACAGAACTGGGATTAAATTTTCATGTTGTTTTCCCCCAGAAGTCCCTCTCTCTACCACTGCAAAAGCTTTCTTGATTATTTATATCATTTTAATAGTATACTGAGGTCATTCTAGTGTGTATGTTTAGGCCCTAAACTTCAGGGGGTGAAACTGTAGTCTTTGAACTATAGATGGCTAGTCACACACACACTAAAGAAGTTTACGTGCAGGTGGCACGAGGAGGGAAAGTTGTTATTTTGTCCTTTCTGTGGTTATACGTTTCGTTTGAGTTGGAAACAGCTGTGGCAACATTTCCTATTCACCCGCAAAATTAATCAATGATATTATACCGGATGATTCATTCGAGGCCAAGAACTAAAGAACAGTAATTTGTTTCAAAGTCATTGCTAAACTGTGAAATGTGATATCCTTTTGTATGTTTTATTAATTAACACATTCATGAGCAAGCCATTGGGAAAACACAAATGTGGGCGTGTGAACACTTTTTCTAGGTGGTTCTTGACGTTACAGCCTTGTTTAAATGTAAATTAGAAAAGCACATTTCCTGTAAACATACAGATCTCATTACAAATCGCCTCCTGCTGGGAAATGAAAACTGAAAACACATGGCCTTACTTAAATTCGAAGAAAACAGACGGCACTTATTCAATCAACCAGAGCGACGAGCTCTAATTTGCAGACAGCTATGACGAGTATTAACGCTATACCACATCAATCAATATCCCTTTTAACAGTTGCTAATAAGATTAGTTTCAAATCTGTGAAATCAACCATATGTGTTTAAACAAATAGCTTATAAGAACGCACTAATATTCTTCATAAAACACTTTCAAAACAGTCTACGGTAATTTAATTCGATAAGTTAAAGGTTATACATACTGATCACAAACAAGAACGTGACAAACATAAATGATTAGTCCCGCCATTTCTCTGTGAAAATCAAAGCCCAAACCCTGTATGTACAGAGATTAATGATTTCAAAACCACAAGAATAATTTATCCGCACTTTATTCGTAGTGAAACATCTCAAATTCTACACACACACAAACAAAAACATGATGTTGCAATGTAATCTATTTTTAAAGATAAAGCCCTTACTATGATAATATGGTTTTTGTGTACTACTTTTCTTTCACACAAACCTGTTGGCAGGACCGATGTTTTGTGACGCAGTACAACCTGAGGCAGGTTGAGGTTGAATGAAAGAAGCTTCCAGGTTGTCAACCTTTCCCTCCACGGTAACTTCACACAATTCTGGAAATTTGCCATCTGCGACAAAAAAGAGGAAAAAACTAAGTTATATATATATATTTAACCACCAATAAATAAGACATAAGGGCGCTTTTGTGTTCCTAACCTCTATCCTAGACATCAGTGTTTTTGTGTTCCTAACCTATATCCTAAGCAACAGAGTGCTTTTGTGTTCTTAACCTCTATCCTAGACATCAGTGTTTTTGTGTTCCTAACCTCTATCGTTGACATCAGAGAGTTTTTTGTGTTCCTAACCTCTATCGTAGACATCAGAGTGCTTTTGTATTCCTAACCTCTATCATAGACATCAGATTGCTTTTGTGTCATAACCTTTAAAATAGTTTTTAGAATATTTTGATGATCCTAAACTTTATCGTAGACATTTATTACAATGTTTTTGTTTTCATAACCTAATTCTAGAAATTGTCAAAATAATGCTGTCATGTGAGTATATTTAATCCGGATACTTATTAAACAACAACAAACATGGCATCAATAATCTTTAGACTAGATATACACCGGAGAGACGTTGTGCACATATCTTTAAAAGTTTACTAGACTTTTTCTATGGCGAAGAAAAACATGCGTCTTAAACAGATATAATAGTTAAGTTCAAGTCAACTCATTATTTTCAATTGCTATTGACTATAAAATTAAAAGTAGTCTCACGGGTCGACATTCTTTCGAGACGAGTTTAGAGTGTGAAAAAGGTCCTAGAGTACTGACTACGTTTAGCTGTGGCATATCGGTTCATAGAATGGCTCCGAGTTTTTTGTCTGTTTTTTCAAGTACAAACTTTTAGCTAATAGCTTCGTCATCTCTTGGCCGATGTGAGATCTAATTACAGTTTTCGACTCAAGAGGTCGAACCCTTTCGATTGATGTATTTGACCACGCTCAAGGTCTCAGATTAATTTACTCTAATCCTTTCTAGAATAATTCCAAGTGCCGCGACTACTGATGTTTCCCTCTTGTTTCTATATGCATATATAAATACTCATTTTATAAATATATATGGATCAATACAGACATTCAAGCAGAAATTGACCAGCATTTTGAGTCAACAGAATGCCGCCGCAGTGTGCATGAATGTTTCGCCCGGACACTCATGCATCCACTGGAGTGACGTTGAACACTTACTAGGATTCTTCAACAGCGAAGTTAAATTTGTTCCTTCGGTTGAAACGAAAATCATCTCAGTTTTGTTGTAGTATGAATATGGTAAAAGAGCTGAAAAATGCGCTAGAAAAATCAAACAAAAACCAGTTTTTTTTTTATAATACACGTCTTTAAAAAAGGCGTGGGATTAAAAACAGAAAAGTTAGTTTCATGAGGCGTCAAAGATTCCTTGTATAAATTAGAAAAACACTGTAAAAACAACACGTTGAAAAAGTGGTTCCTCAAGTCATTCATCCATATCATCTGATGACGTTAAACAAACCGTGAAACAGCGCTTGAATTGAAAGAAATATATAAAATAGTTCTTTATATGCATGGAGAATAAAAGATGTTGGGTCGAGGTTTACTGACCGTAAAAATGCATGGGAATATTTTTATGTTACTTTTATAAGATCATGAAATAGAACATCAACAAAGTACAATATATTTTAAATGAAACACACACATTGTATGATAATGCTTATTCATCACAATGTTGTACTAAAGAAATGGTTAACCGTTTAAAAAAACATGAAACTTAAAACAAAAAATGTTATATATAAGTGTTGGAGAAATGTCGTGAATATATTAAGGATTTCTTTGTTTTCTTAGTGCATATAACCCGTAAAGGAACCGCTGGTCCATAAAAAGAAAACAAAACTGTATATATACACACATACACACACACCATCATATGAACATACACGTTTAGCATATCTGAATTTGAATCTTGAAATAAACAGGTACTTAAACTACATTTGTCATACCGTTTGGTCACAGAGAGGGGGGGGGGCTCTCGTTACTTAAAGCAAAAATTAGTGCATATATATATATATATGTTCGGGGGAGTGTTACTAATCGTATAGATATTTATTGTTCAGAAAACATGACATTAAAACTAAAACATGAGTCACGAGGTTTGAAAACGTCAAAAACATTTACCTACTCTTGTTGTCATGGTTATTAGCCTATGTTACTTCGTTTTATCTTGGCCATACTTATAGTCCAAACCAAACTATGTAACGGTAATAAAATATTAGTGTGATGAAGTGGTCCACGTACTCTAAAAGCATATTGAAATAACACTTGAACAAAATCAGCATCAAGATCTTCAAAAACAGTCAACTGTACTAACTGACCACTTCACAACTGCAAAGAGATATTCTATTGTCCTCTATTTTATATCGCTGAGTGTGTTAAGAAAAGTCAAAGCTTAAAAAGGGAAACAGGAGTGAAAACTAGTTTCAAATCAGAATACATCTGTATGAACAACTACGATAAAACAGCAACAACAACGAATACTTATGGAATTTCAATTGAAACAGACGATGAAATTATCATATTTTACACAAAGTATACCTGAATACAATGTTTCCAAGACATCAGTACCTCCTGAAAAGTATCGGGAGTAAATTACGGCAGTGGTGAACCTGGGGAGGGGGAGGGGGGGGTCCAAGGAATTCCCCACACTTTTCCAATGCAAAAAATAAAATTGAAGGAAATAGTAAAACATTAAATACAAATAAAGAGAAAAAAAAACTGAAATGCGAGTGATGGAAATGCTATATCTAATTGTTTTCTGGGATCAGTTATGATCATATTGTTGTATTGAATGGCATCTGAACCGTCTGATAGTGATAAAGGATATATTCTTCCATAATATTATGATCGATTTAAAAACCCACCACAGGTCTTTGAAGGAGCCCTTTTCAACGGTATGACTATCAAACACTCCACCCCTCTCTCTAGCCCATCTGTGAACAACGCTTGATTTAACTCAGTTCTGGGGTTCACTTCTAAATCTTGACTCTAGCACCCAGTTCCACAAAGGAAGGAAAACATGTTCTCAGCGCTAGCAGAAAGTACTGGTCATTGCTAATTTGCAAATGTAAGTGACCGGCAAAAATCGATAAAAAGAGGCAGGAATCAGACAAGGGGTCTACCCCTGAACAGAGCACAGATTTTGTTTCCCTCAAGGAAAAACAAATATATATTGTAATGAAAACTGCAAAGAACTCAATAGTTTCTCTTCTGAACTCTATGGTTCCATTTACTTAAAAGAGAAAAGATAATCAGAGACAGATTTAAAAACTAACCATACTGGATAAGGTTTACTAACCAGACATAACCAATTAGAACTATAACCAATACCTTTAACGTTGGTACACATTTTGAAACTTTCAACTGAAGATGGTAAACAAAAAATAAAAAAGGTGATTGCGCTTTTAAAAAAATCGCCCAATTTCACTGGGTTATTCTTCATATATATATATATCAACACTGTTATTATACACTAGGTATAAAATAAAGAAGTGCTCACAAGGTCTCAGGCAATCCTCTTGCATCAGTGGACACAATGAAGCACATTTACTTTGGTCTCTAACCACCCTGTTTTCTTTCTCTTTAATACATTTACACAAAACAAAGTGAAAATGAGTAAACTAAAATAAAAACTTTGGTTCTCTCTAAAACTACTAGGCCCGGCATGGCCAGGTGGTTAGGGCGCTCGACTCGCAATCTGTGGGTCGCGGTTCGAATCCCCGTTACACCAAATATCTCGCCCTTTCAGCCATGGGGCGTTATAATGTGACGGCCAATCCCACTATTCGTTGGTAAAAGAGCAGCCTAAGAGTTGGCGGTTGGTGGTGATGACTAGCTGCCTTCCCTCTAGTCTTACACTGCTAAATTAGGGACGGCTAGCGCAGATAACCCTCGCGTAGCTTTGCGCGTAATTCAAAAACAAACTATTTCTCTTTCGCAATAACTAGTTCACATATAAGCACAACCAGAAAGTCACCTGCAAAATCTAAGTCATAGTCACTTTTATCAAGTGAATATTTTAGCTCTTGATGTGGAAGTTTCGATACAACATCAAATTCTAAGAGATGCGTGGTATACCTCACCAATATACATTTAAAATATTTTTATATCTTCTGCCCTGGATATCACTCAGCCTTAAGACGAAAATTATTCTATACTTCAACAAATATCAGACGAAATGAATATATCATAGAAACTATATTATATATATATTTAATATAATAGAAATCGACTATACGCTTGCCAAAAGTATTCATGTTTATTTTTCATGTTTTCTATTGCAAGTCAAATCTTTCAGATATATAATATATATAACCGAGACCCGAAAGAACAAGATAAAGATGCTACCATTACAAGCAAACCTTAAAAAGAGCCCATTAAACTCCATAAGAGAACGATAAAAACCGCACTTCTGGAATCTAGAATCGCTTTAGTACCGTCAAATTTCCCGACTTTTTTTTTCTACTCTCTCTCTCTCCGATATTTCTCATAATATACGGGTATATCTATCTTTTTTACCATAACCTTTGTTACGGTTGGTTTATGTCTTATTTTTACTGTACGACACTTTTTTTTCTTGGGCTCTTAAGTTATTTTCTAACTACACTATCATTTCATTATCGCCACGAGATTGTTGAAACTGTCTGATTTCACATTGTTGATCATTTTATCATCGCCATGACATTGTTGAAACTGTCTGATTTCACATTGTTGATCATTTTATTATCGCCATGACATTGTTGAAACTGTCTGATTTCACATTGTTGATCATTTTATTATCGCCACGAGATTGTTGAAACTGTCTGATTTCACATTGTTGATCATTTTATTATCGCCATGACATTGTTGAAACTGTCTGATTTCCCATTGTTTATATTCTCGCTCTTGCTTTTTCTTTATTTCTGCATTTTCCTCCACTCACTTTTTTCTTCATCACAACTTTGCTTTTACTTCTTGCTATTAGCAAGTAATTTTTAGCTTATTCGTAAACGTGCTGTGTTTTTCAATAATATTTGCTTTTTCTATTTCACTTTCCTTAAAATATATCGTCCTTCTTTCACTCATGCTCTGCTAATTGCATTTCTACTTACTCTTTTAATCTCTTCTTCTCATCCTTTCTCATTTCCGATACCTACCTCCATTAGCTACTCTTTTAAAGCTTTTCGTCTTTTTTTACTTCCTCCGATACCTCCACTACTTACTGTTTTTTTTTTATTCTCTTTGTCTTACATTAATTCTTGTTTTTCTTATTCCGACCACTGTATTACATTACTGGCTTTTTAAACACTGTGTATTATCATTTCAATTTTTGTCATTGCATTAATTACACTTCCTCTCAATTTTGTTGTCTTCTTTCGTTCTTCATTTCCTCTTAACATTCTTTCCTTCTTATTATATTACGCGTCTTTCTCCCAATTATTCTCTCGTCTTTGCATCACATTTCTCCTTTAACTTACACAATTTCAACCGCTGAAACTCATTCTTATTTTAATAATCACTCTTTTTTTTTCTTGCTGCTTTGCCCATTTTTTGACATTCTTTTAATTAATTCCTTTTTTAACGTTACTCACCTTCTACCCACTGTTTTTGTTGATCTGCATTTTTTGCTCTTAAAGTATTTATATATTTTTGTTGAGATCCTCATTCTGATACTTTCATACTGTCTTGTTTTCAAAATCACACTTTCACTGTACTACATTCGTTATTTAAAAACAAAACCTAAGATATACCTTAAACTTTTTAAATCTCGTACGTGAATCAAGTTTACATAAACCCATATAACTCATTGATAGTTATCAGTCAAGTTTACAGAAACCCATATATCTCATTGATTTTTATCAGTCAAGTTTACAGAAACCCATATATCTCGTTGATTTTTATCAATCAAGTTTACAGAAACCCATATATCTCGTTGATTTTTATCAATCAAGTTTACAGAAACCCATATATCTCGTTGATTTTTATCAAGAAACTTCTTTCTTTCCCTCGCTTCCTTTCCTCACTCTTCTGAATGATGGAAAAAATTAGAATCACGCACTTCCTCATTGCAAGCTTAAACAGCACGAGTTAGCTCATGTTCTGCAAATACAAGCCATATTAAGAAAAGGGAGCTGGCATGTGCGCAGCCTCGGACCACTATGACTATACACATATCGATTATTGCCGTGCGCCAGAAGCATGAGATGTACGCACGTACGTGTAGCACTTAGAAGAATGGACTGTACCAGCACTAAACACAGAATCTCACGGCTCTGTGATACCAGAAAATTACAAAATAATTATTTCTAGCTCTAAAATCTTTACAACTGAATAATTTTCACACTTTCAGTATATATATATATACATATAAGGAGATAAAAGCATTACAATGCTACGCACTTAGCTTGAGTTGTTTCATACAATGTTATATTGTAACATATTGTTGGTTTTTCAAGATACTCCTGTTGGTCTTGCGACCACACTACAATTATGTCGTGGTGTTACATTGTATTTATTTGAGTTACGATGGTTTACCATCTTTAAAACAAAAGAACGAATACAGAAGGCAAAGACCGAAACTTTGTGCAATATCTAAATACATGCACGGACTTATTACTGATTTCCTACAAACCAAAAGTTATTTTGAAACTGTTCATAGCACCTGGCAGGGGCTTAATGGTGTAATTAGTTTCTTATTAGAAACTATTTTATCGTCATTTGATTACACATTTCTTGATATGTTCCAGCCAGAAAATCAGATTATTCCCACCTCGTGAGAAAATTATACCCAATAAAATATTTATAAACTTCAAAGAGCAGTGTATCTAACTCATTCAGTGTTAAGTTGCCAAGCACACAGATATCAATATATCTTGAAAATATCCAAAATTGCACGTGCTATACTGATCTTAATGATGTTATTAGATAGCTCAGACGAATCCAAAACCTTTCATATTTGCACCTATGCCATTCACAAAACATACTTAACGAGACATCTACTCAATTTTGCCGATTTCGGCGCCTTCTGGACCAAATAGCAACGACATTTCAGGTTTACTTTGGAAAGGCAAATTTTTACAGTAGCTCTGAGACGCCAGACCCAAAACGCTCGTGGATTTTTCTGACGTGAAAATGTAATAATAGATGGCGGGGCATTGGAACGTACTGTAGTTTTGCAACAGATACAGTAACAGTGTAAGGCTGCATGGTACCTCATTTTCAGGTGCTTCCAATCTTTTCCTTTTTAGGGAGGCAATTGCCCCCCTCACCCCACACAGTTGGCGCCCCTAATATCAAAACAGCTATAGTTTTAACCAGTTACATTTTTCATAATACAACGATGTTAGGCTTGTTGTATGTTTAAACACTACACTAAATTCGGTCACTAAGGGTTTTTTTTTCGAGAAGTAGATTGTACAACAGTATCTCAGCCACACCGTGTCCGCCATATCCACTGCCGATGACGCGTATTGCTCAGAGCTCACATCAGGCTGGCTGCAGTTTATTATCCCTTCAGTAGTAGACCAAACAACAATTCTGTGAGAGAGGGGGTGGAAAACATTAGATGCATTACATTAATGAAGACTTCCTTAGAGCTTCATCCCATAAACCATCCAACTAATACTTTCACCCGCTTCTACTTACTATGCAAGTCAGAGAATCGTGCTCTATTCTTTGTGTTGCTGAGTTATGTTTATTTCATGCCTCACGCTCACATAAAGGCACATTTCATATTTAACATGCTGAGACACGTGTGCTTCCCTGCAACACAAAACGTGACGCCGCCGCTCTCTGTCTTTTCATTACTTCATGCTCTTATAACAAAACCAGTCTACAAACATTCATATATTAGCAGAAACCATACTATTAATCTACACGAAAAGAAGGAATTGTAAAGAAGACAGTTATTACATATTGGCATATGTAAATTGTGTGCTAATGCTGGATTACAAAGCATGTTCGATGGCTTGCTGTATCGTATTTAAACCAACCCAGTTGCCCTAAAACAGTAAATTGTGTGCTAATGCTGGATTACAAAGCATGTTCGATGGCTTGCTGTATCGTATTTAAACCAACCCAGTTGCCCCAAAACAGACTTTTATTTATTTCTAAAGACTGGCAAACCTAAAAGGTCGAATTCACAACATCATGCTACTTTAGAATTCGAATATATCTAGAAAAGAAATTTTTATCATACACACACTCCTAACGAAGATAAACATAAAATCTAAAGATACATAATTGAGAATTCTGTAGATAAACAGATGGATGGGTGGAAATAATAATCTATTTTTCCAATGACATTCATATGGCAAGAGACGGAGTCCAACACAAAAACTATTGTTTTTCATTATGTTTTATTTACTTACCAAGCCACAAAAGAACAAGAATATAAAGAGCGAAAGAAACAATGTTTCCACATAGTACATTTTCCATAAAATCATAAAATCTAACGAAATTGGTATATAAAATCACCAAAGTAACTATACAGTTATATTTGCTGCAAAACTTAATCGGTTTCCAAAGCCGTAAAGTAAATACAACCCACCAAACGTGATAGGAAGAAAAAGAGAGAGGGAGAGTTTGTTTGGTTTAAGCACAAAACTGAACAATGGGCTATTTGAGCTATGCCAACCGAAGGGATCTAACCCCAATTTTAGTGTTATAAGCCCTCGAGTTTACCACTGAGTCACTGGGGGGAGAGAAAACACGTATCGTTTAAACGTCAAAATGATATAAATGTATATTGTATATTCGATCGTAACTTGAGTTCTGTTAGGCCTCTCACTTTTTAAGTTTTTATGATACTGTTACCAACTTCCAAACGAAACTCATATATCACCATCAGGTAGCAGAGAAAGACGGAAAAAAATGAGGGTTTCAATTAAAATAGCTGAATGAACGAAACAGGTAGCAGAGAAGGACGGAAAAAATGAAGGTTTCGGGTAAGTAGCTGAATGGACGACAAGATAGGAAAATGATGATCTCTTTGTAAAAACAACTTTTAAACAACCTTCCTCCGTATGTTTTTCTTTCTTTTTTATTCATAATTCCATTCAGTAAAATAATAAAATGTTTTATTAAGAACGATTAAAAGACAGAGACAGAAACCACCATTTATATATATATATCAATATAACTATTTAATTTATTTTTTCCCTTAGAAACTAAACTAGATACATTTACACTTTACTCCACCGAAAGCTTAATAAATAAACAACGTACACAGATTTTATTTAGATTTGGCTCACCACCTTTTTCTCCTTAAATAGATTGTTTGTTTTTTGAATTTCGCGCAAAGCTACACGAGGGCTATCTGCGCTAGCCGTCCCTAATTTAGCAGTGTAAGACTAGAGGGAAGGCAGATAGTCATCACCACCCACCACCAACTCTTGGGCTACTCTTTTACCAACGAATAGTGGGATTGACCGTCACGTTATAACGCCCCCACGGCTGAAAGGGCGAGCATGTTTGGTGTGACGGGGATTCGAACCCGCGACCCTCAGATTGCGAGTCGAGTGCCTTAACCACCTGGCCATGCCGGGCCCCTTAAATAGAATGAATATTCTTTCATTAGAATGAGTTTTCTTCCGTTATATTTATAGTTTAAAGGAAAACTGCTACAAATACCAATGATTTATTGTGATTTCGGTGACGAACGTGAAGTTTGTACGATATGATAACTAAATCATCTATCTGTTGACTTTAAGATTATATAAGAGGTTAGATACAAATGTTTTTGTTTTGCTTTTTCACCGTTGGAAACCACTCAAGGAAATCGCGTTTTTCAACGCACATCGAATCTAAGTCAGCACTTGCAGCTAATGTTTGTGTGTTCCGTAAATGACAAACTTTTGTTTATATTATTTCTTTAATGCTATTTTCAATAACAATATTGATTAGAATGGTTTAATATATCTAGTTTTATTATACTTTCATTACAAAGATTGTTTGTCATTGTTAGCTTAGTATATATGTGTTTAGGACAAACTCCTAAGCTTGCTGAACTTCGTGAAATGTTATTGGGTCTGCGGCCGAAAATATCGTTACCAGCGAGGTACCCTATTGACGAAACAATTAATTTTAATCTTTATACGTTAGAACGTAAGAAAAGTATATTCAATTGGATATACTCATCACCGAGTTGATTTACAGTTTGATCTCCGTTGGTGGCTTGCTCTGATCGGAAGTTAATATGAATTAACATATATATATGTGTGTGTGTGTGTATAACGATAAGAAACGGTTTATATTTCTAGCTTCGAGATCTTAAAAGCGTACAGCACTGGGGTTTTTCATTCAGCTATTTAAATTAATTGGATAAATAATTGATATTATTCCTAAAGATTGGAAATAGTAAAAGACTGATTCTTTCTTGTTAGCACTGCTTTCTCTGCAAGTATAGGCATATCTTTCCGTTATGTTATATAATGACTGGCGAAACCCTCAAAGGTTGAAATTTTTATTACGTTTTTTCTTCTTTTTTATTTGGCAATACACAATGTACATTATTAAATAAAATGTCCCGATATAGGTCATAGACTGAATTAATAAGCACAGGTTATTAAAGCGTCACTGCGTTTGTGGTATTTGAAATATAAGTTTGTGTTTTCACAGACGAAAGTTGTCGGTGATTGCCTATTTGTATGACAGTGAATTAGACAATGTACACTAGTGTGTCGTAATTTATTATCTAGGTCGTTGTTTACACCTTCTTATTCCAGAGTCTTATGTAAAACTGTAAATAATGACCTAGCAAAGATTGTTTGGTTGTTTCGTAAAGTCACATAAACGTACAAGGGTGTGCACAAAGGAAGGCAAACAGCTACCCCCCTATAACATTGGTTATTACAATGTTGACATGGTTTATATATATACACACATATATGTTTGTGTTTAACGTGACCCCCAACAGCGGTCAAATTTAAATTCCTGTGCACAGTACTGACAAGGATTATTTGCGCTATTGTCACTTATATTTTAGATCACCAGTACTTAGCAAAGCTATCGTGAACTTGTTGAACCAGATTTTATAATGGTCATTTAAACACACAAATAAAAATAGTTCACGTTAATTACTACGTATATTTGGTTTGATAAATAAACATGTATATATATGGTCTTTTGAAACCCTAAATTTTAATTTACTGTTGGGCCTGTCAAATTATTTTATGAATTAGTAAATATCTTAACATTTTATAAGGATACTGTTAGTTGCTAATTTATATACCATTCGTTTACGATTGGTTGAAACTGAAGGAAATTACGTATGCCAAAATAAACGTCATTTGGTAGATTTTGTAATTTTTTAAACTTAATTACTAAAGTCGGAAATATACGAAACAAAATTCAAATAGAGGAGAATCTCAAAACCTGAAAATACGAGCTATTTTTAAATTGAAGGAGAAAATGAAAGAATTCATATACAAACGACTTGTAATTTCAGCTTACCTACTCCAATCTTCAACACAACACTGTTAGCCATTCGGATTCTTGATAGTGAAGTCAGCGCTCCAAAATGACCTCTCGCCCAGTTCAAAATTTTTTTGAGAGATGACGTGTGTTTCTCTCGAACTGTCAGCCGTAGTGGGGTGCTTGAAATCACCTGAGACTCGTGGGTGATCTGCAATAGTAAGTTAATCACTTTAGTATTTACATTAAGGTTGTGTGTGTTTAAAGAATACACCAGTATTATTGTAGTTCAAAATAAGACGCGTGTATTTAACGCTTAAAATATTATTATTGTAGTTCAAAATTAAGGTGTGTGCGTTTAAAGCTTACATCAGTATTACTGTTGTTCAAAATATGGTGTGTGTGTGTGTTTAAAGCTTACACCAGTATTATCGTAGTTCAAAATACGGCGCGCGTGTTCAAAACAAATTAGTATTATCCAATTAGTGATCATTGGGTTACATAAAAACTCCTAACTTTAAGGTCAATATAGTTATTTGATAAGTTTAAAACTCATTATTATATTATTAGTTTAAATACTTATGGGGTGGTAAGGTTTATACCTGAAGCGGAATACCCATCGGACGTTTTTATTGCCTTTTGGATCAAAGTTGAAAGTTCCAGTTTTATACATTTAGAAATATATTACATTAACACAAGAGTGAAATATTGTCTACATAAAGACACTGAACGTATTTAAGTCAGATAACACTAAATTTACTGAGAAGCACACGTATAATAAACAAAGCATCTTTTTTTTACGGCTTACATTGGTTCATGCATTTTCTTTCCTTTCGAGTTTATTTTTATGGTAATATTAGGTAAATCTTAAAATTTATTACTTTTTTTCCTAAAAAGATGGGGATTTACACAGAAGAGAAACGAGCAGATAAACTATACACTCTGGATGACACATGATTTGTTTTAGCATCAAAGTTATTTTTCATAAGATAAGCAAAAAGCTACAGTTTAACATTTTCTTTAAACTATAAATACCTAAGCCTAAATTTTGAATACTTGTGAAAACATTTAAACATAGAATATATCTACTTACCATCGACATAAGAACCTCCAGCTAATTTACGGCACAATGGGTATTAAACGTCTATACCACATTCGCGAGTTGCGTTTAGAGATCACGATACGTGAAAAGCGTAAACAAGATAAAAATGCTTTTGAACTCTTGACTATCAGAATGAAGTACCTTTCAAGGGCTTTCAACGTTCATACTGTTTAAGTCAAGTGCTGTGCAAGGCTTATTATAAACACAGAGGAGTAAGTATAGGCGTCTTAATTATTGTCAGCTGACTACTCGCATAATAAAGACAAGAGTACAAATAATATGCAAGTAAGTGAGATGTGTGAAACCATAACAATAATAAATACACGTAGATATACGACATTAACACAATAAGCTGTATATTAGACACTGTATAATGAGAGTAAACATAATCTATTTGAGACTTTATACTACGTTTAACTGTCGTTGTGTGCATGAGCGAAAAGCCAAGCAACACTTATTGTAGCTTTGCATAAAAGTGGTGCATATTATACTACACGTATAGAATGAACACATGCCTAGATCTATAGCTGAATTTCATTTACCAAAGTGTCCAACGGCTTTGGTTGGGTTCGATAGCGTTTCGACTACTGTATGTTTCTGAGTTTAAACATACTAAAATTATTAATAATAATTAATGACTTCGGTAAATATAAATATATATATAACGGAACGTAATGACAAGATGTAAGCAATTTCAGGTCGGGACTGGAGAAATATACAGATTCAGATAATTGCATAATCTTGATTGCCCTTGAAATGTCAAAAATGTTTATATAGATTTCAAAGCTCTGTACGAGCATTCGCTAGCCCTCATTATTATTTGATTTATTCTAAAATTTGTTTACGTTGCGGTTGTGTTAACCTAACAAGTTTTTTTTTATATCGTTTGTTTATTTGTTGTTTTGTGTTTTTTTCGTGCAAAGCTATACGAGGGCTATCACTACTAGTGGTCCCTAATTTAGCCAACTCTTTTACCAACGAATAGTGGGATTGATCGTCACTTTATAACGCCCCCACGGCTGAAAGAGCGAGCATGTTTGGTGGGACGGGGATTCGAACCTGCGACCCTCACATTGCGAGTCAGGCGCCCTAACCAGGTGGCCATGCCGGGCAGGCAGTTAGTGAACAGCAGTCAAAGCTAGCTCTTTGGTGACTCTAATCGAATAGTGGGATTTGACTGTCACTATTATAACGTACTAACGGCTCCAGAGTGTAGAGCGTGATTCGCAGTCCGGCATGTTAACCACTAGGCCAAGCACGGTCCTGAATTAAACCAGTTTAACAGTTATTAAGTGATACCGATATATATATCATAATATCGAATTTCATTCAAATTTCATCTTTTAAGATTTCGGTCAAATTCACAAAATGGTTTTGCAATCGCTGATCGATAGAGTTGCCATAAAAAGTATATTCATGAATGAACTCGGACCATAAAATGTACTTATGTAAGGATGTGAATATATTTCATCAGAGAATACTACAAATAACATATATATTTACTTTTAAGTAGCAAAGAGATAAAACAGACAACGTTTCAAAGGCAGACATAATATATACCTAGATAACTAAAACCAAATTCAAAGGAAGCACCACTAATTCTGCAACATTCTCAACATATGTACGGGAGTTAATTAAACGATCTTTCCCTCACACATGTACGGGAGTTAACCACACGCTCTTTTTTCTCTCATGATCCCCGTCCCACCAAACATGCTCGCCCTTTCAGCCGAGGAGGCAATATAATGTTACGGTCAATCTCACTATTCGTTAGTAAATGAGTAGCCCAAGAGTTGGCGGTGGGTGGTGATTACTAAAAACTTCCTCTCACACATGTACGGGAGTTAACCACACGCTGAAAGAACTTGTGGTTAACTCCCGTACATGTGTGAGAGGAAGTCTCTAGATATAAACATACGTCATCGATTACAACAGTCATTATAAAAAAAACAAGCACCATAACAGTTTTAAAAAGTTAAAAAGTAAAAGCTTTAAATCTTAAGTTTCAAAGTATAAACGCATAATGAATTAGAAAGGAAAAATGACTGATTCTGCTGCATTTTTGTTTTTGTTGTCTATTTTTTTTCTTTTTGTTAATTTTCGTTTTTAATCAATAACTACAGATTTAAGCCTTACTAATTTACAGAAAGGTTTCAAGGAGATTGTTCTCTCCGGCAATGTTTGAAGAACAGCTGTATTTTCTTATAATTCTATCTATTCTAACATTTCTATGCAATAAACTTATGGTATCATTTCATAAATAATAATAATTAAGGTTGTGGGAATCCTTTCTAAAAATAACCCAGACAAGCTGACAAAGTGTTTTAAACCCTATACTAGAATTTTACTCGTTCATTCACAAGTTGTTGGTTCAAATGTGCATATAGCAGTACACATAAACACTCAGTGCTTTCTCGTATTATAACTGAAAGCATTCCTTTGAATATTGCACCCAAAACATTTCTGTTTGGTAAAACTGCATTTACTACAGAACAAAAAAATAAAATAAAAAAATAAATAAATAGCAGTACTTGGAAAATTCTCCCCTCTGATATTTAACGTAGTGCACTGAGTTTGAGTTGAAAAAAAAAGCATCAATGCCGTAAGTTTAAACTAGTAATTGCCAGTTCAAAGCCCGAATCGCATCTGTTGAAGTTTCTTCTGGTTGAGCGAATTTCAAAAGCTACATTAGTATTGGCCTTCAACAGATGACAGGCGGACTTACTAGTCATTGCGTTCACTGACTGATGTCCAACGTGAGG
>NW_013666361.1:56947-61761 GCF_000517525.1 Limulus polyphemus
TGACAGGCGGACTTACTAGTCATTGCGTTCACTGACTGATGTCCAACGTGAGGTTTAAGGGAAAATGAATGGTTCCTGAAAAACAAAACTGACAGCAAATGCTGTTCAACGTGCACTAATGTAACACCCGGCCATGACAAACCATAAACTATTAAAAGTACTTTTTCCAAACAACTAATAAATAAGTCGTAATATATAGCAAAGTTGGAAAGAAAGAAATATACGGGAGGTTATCGAAGTACTTTCGGATTTTACTGATCTGTATCAGAACACCCTAAATACTACAAATAACGTTTTAATTCAGTTTTGGGAGATCTTCCAACAATGATAAATATGTACATTTGGGGAAGAGGTGTATATTCCTGGTGGAAAAAAAAATATGCAAATAGTTACAGAGACAGGAAAAAAATGGTTCTATACACATAATGACACGTGTACTGTTTCTTCTACATAAAATATACACTCGACTTGGACATTTAGAAAATTCCCATTTATTTTCATCAGAAAGTCACTACGCTCTAAGAAGAACAGATGTAGCTGGGAGCGATTTAAACAAAAACACCAAATGTTGCTGAGGGGGCAAAAATTCGTCCTCCTTAAAGTCGTAAGTTTAAAAAACTAAAAGTTCACACTCCTTTATCTACGTAAGTATGTGTGGGGTATAACTTTATAAACAGTAATTGTATATTGTACTTGCGTTAAAGCTACTAAGGCTATCTGTCGCCTCCCTAATTTTAAACTAATGACCAAGCAGCGGCAGCCAGTTAACAATACCTACTGTTTACCTTCACTCATATAAATGCACTCATTGCTTAAAGTGTTGGGGGGGAGGGGAGATTTTGTGGTATGGCCACGATCGCGACCTCCGAAAAATTTATAAACAGAATGGAAGTCACATGATATGTTAAAATTAAAAAAAAATTATAATCACATACATTAGGATTGTTTTTCTCATTACAATTTTATGAAATATTGTGTTTATGACAAAGTGTCTTTTCAGAATATAAACATTTAGACTGAGCTTCTTACAAACTTTTATGAAGTGCAACTTCTTAAAAATATTACTGTTTAATAATTCATGACGTCATCATGGATGTGAAATAACTTTCTCTGGCGAAAGGTGTGAATACACATTTTGTTTTTAGTTTTGCCAACTTTACACATTACAACTGCTATTCTAGTTCCACGAAGTACATATTACATTACTCAGCAGTCAAAACTATCTTGTAATCTTACAATCTACCAACTTATGACGAAACTATCCTGAAGTCTTACAATGCCTACCATGTGATGAGAAACTATTCTGAGATATTATAATGTCTACCATATGATGACGAAACTAGCTTGACATCTTAAAATATCTACCATATAATGATGTCACGATAAGATTCTAATATTCCAATGAATACTGATTTTGACACCGCACAAATAGTCTTTGGAACGGTGCATAGCCTCAACCAAGTTATACAAATATATACGTATGACAATGTATGCGTATATTCTGAATAAAATTACTGTATTGTATTATCTATTACCAATCAAGGTTTGTTAAATTACTATATTCTGTCTTACATCATCTTCTGTAATAAGCCCTGTACAATATTGGTGTTATAAATCATATATCAAAAGTATCAAGATTAATAATAAAATCTGCACTGTATTGATGTTGAACCACATAACAACTAACCAAGAGTCTTAGGATTTATAACTCGGCCTGTATCATACTAACACCCTTAATCACATACAAAGTTTTAGAATTTACAAAAATACTTCTTTCACATTAATATAATGAATCAGAAACTAACGGTCTGAAGATTTGTTGTTAAACATTCTGAACCAAAATTACTGATTCCCACCACCACAAAATAATAAAACCAAAAATGTCTAGATTAAAAGTATAGCAGTAATTTTCAAACCTAGATACCTTAGATCTTATTATACTGTCTATATACTTGTATGATCTTATGAGGGCTCAGATGTCAACTTCATGGTTCGGGTTTATAATTGTTTCATTAAGATCAATCAACATTCCCCATATGGCTGCAGATAGTGAATGGTTGTTTTGGTTGTGGGTTTGGACATCCACATCTACTATTACTGTTTTGACATACGAGACTTACGAGAACATGTTACATGTGTAGCAAGCACTACCGCTGTGTGGGTACTGCAGATACCTCTCTTACTACGACATATTTTATCCACATTGTCGTTTATACTCTAATTTTATGTGCCTGTCTTTTATGTGCGACATTTTTTGTTTTTGGTCTTATGATCTGAAAAATTGTTTAAACTATCATCCAAAACAAGGAGGTGTTTCCTTTAGATACAACTGTGGCGTAATCTTTACACACACACGTTTTAAAGCCATGTTTCAGACAAATAATGATACTTTTCTGATTCCCAACAAGTCTTTGAACGAAAGTCTTCAAAATTCACTGTGATACAACATACAAGTTTTCACCTGAATAAAGAAATAATATTCTGGCACACTAACTTCAGATTACATTATTCATACACGCAAAAAGCAAAAATAAAGTAAACGCCTAATCCATCACAACTGCCAGCTGCAGTACAATGATAAATGTGCACACTTGAGCACTAAGCATGTACTACTAGCACGTGAATACGCAACACGTATTTCTAATCAACTCTGTGGTGACAAAAAAAAAAAAAAACAGAAGAGGAAAACCGGTTGACAAGCCGCTAACACGTGCCAAGTCAATTTAAAGTCATTACGTTAGCCATTATTATTTATATTATACACTAATATATTTATATACATGTGCGAGGTGGATCATTTAGACTCAGTGTTGAACAAAGAATTAGTGTGATACAGATGGTGTAAGAATGTGTTGGAAATTCGGCGTTAACACAAAGCTCGTGAAAATGAGACTCCACCACGTCCAGAAATAGGAGTCATTCATGTACCGTTAACACCGAATAAACAAAACAAACTCATGCAACTACTCTGGAATAAAGCCTGTCTATTAATTACCTGGCTGCAGAGCACCTAAAGGTATATCTCGAGAAATGGCTACTTCTTCTTGCAGATCAGTTACAACTCGATATGAAATGTGTATAAAGTACTGAAGGTAGGCATATAAGGACATAAGGTAGTAGTTTACTAGGTATTTTTGAGGCACCCAGTGTATATGTATCATAAAAGTAACTAACGTTCAGCATCAAACTAGCTGATACACTTAGTAAATTTAGATTGACCTCCTAACAAGTAGGTATGTTATAGTTTTAAAAAGGAACGTAGCTCTCATATCTTCAACGTTAAGGATCCGCTTTATATCAGAAAGGGTATAACGAGTATCACACTGCAACTTCGTAATAAAGATAATATATATACACACACACACACACACAAACACATTCATTATAATAATTAATATTTAGATCACTTCATTATCTCAAAGTTATTATTGTTGTCGTTTTAAAAAAGTCTACAGCACAAAGCCTACATACTAAAAAGCATATTTTCACCATATTTGGTACATGTTCATTGGAGGCATTGAAATAAGTTATTAAGAACTGGATATGAATATTTGGCATATACCAGGCTTTGGCACATTAAAATATATAATTTTTACATTTGATTGTCTAGAAAAAGTCTTTGTAATATACAAGAAAAAACATATTTAAAATAATCATATCTTAAAAAAATACTAGGCCTAGAGTCACAAATTTTACTCGGGAAAGTTTAGATACGGTAAAATAGAAGGGTGTTTCGTAAACTGTAACGGATGGTGTTCAATAAGCTTTTTTCTCAATTTCAGTTAGCATACAAAGTCTCTCATTAAATAAAGCTACTGCAAGCATCATCCGTTCTGAACTATGTCCACTGACCCTAGCGAAATCTCATCTAGTGTTCGTCTCGAGATCCTCTAACTCTAGAGGGTTATTTCGACCGATATCCTCACTTTCAAAAACCTCCTGTACTACGATGTCAATTTTGGTGGAGCTCTCGAACAACAGTCGTACAATCCTTAACACTGATATCCTTTTATTCAAATCACCAGTCTCGTGTTTTTGAAACAGGAAGAAGAGAAATAAATGCTAGTATGCGAGAAGAGCGATTTAGAAGAAGTATAATACGGTTTTGAGACAGCTTGTATCATGTTCGAGATCTAGACCCTGAATTAAAAAACGTACAATTCTCAATATACCTATAGTAAAATTTTGTTCCTTTAAGTCAATTATTTTTTAAGATATAACCGTTTCAAATGACTTTTCTTACAAATCACTTCGTATTAAATATTTTGAATGATAATGTGTTTTTCTTTTCTGGACCAGCGATAAGCATGCCACTATTCATGTCCCGTTACCGCAAAATATAAAAATCGCTTCTTATGCTTTGAGGCTATGGGTGTTTCATTGAATGCTTCAGATTTTTATTTTGTTACAATAATTGGTTGTGTTGATATAAGACTTGCAGAAACAGATGAAAGTGTTTCGGTCGTGATATCAATGGTGCGCACATTTCGAAATAACTGTAAAGTCAGGACAAAGGTGCATAACTTTTGCATCACCCTGAATGTGTTAAGAATTAGCAATATCCGAGTGCTTTCACGCGTTTATTTGCACTCACATACTATGATTTTTAATTACTGACAAACGTGTTAGTGTTTATGAAAATTGGTAATTATTGCCGAAAACGTGTACCTACAAACGTGTTTACAACATATAACTTTATTGCTTGACTATTATTAATCTTCTACAACGTTAACTCAGAACAGAAAGTTTGTTGAGTGTGGTAATTAATTATTACGTGTAGGGTTTGTATTATTTGTTTGTTTTGCGCTAGCGGT
>NW_013666361.1:62473-64825 GCF_000517525.1 Limulus polyphemus
CCGTCACATTATAATGCTCCCACTGCTGAAAGGGGCGAACATGTTTGGTGGGACGGGAATTCGAACCCGCGACCTACAGATTGCAAGTCGAGCCACCTAATCACCTGGCCATGCCGGGCCTAGGGTTTGTAAGATGATATTTTTTATATCAGCGTGTCAATATATAGTGTGCAACCCAGCTTTATAAGACACCTACCGGTAAAATAATTGTTCATTTTTTCTTAATCACTTTGGCTGCAATCATATATATAATCACACATTCGAAATATTAACTTTAGCCTACTTAACACTTTTATTGAAAAGTCAAACATATTGGAGATAATTATACATATCACGTTTATAAAGCTTTGTTTACGTCTTAAATAAACTCAAGGCGATTTTGTTTTGTAGTAAACAGGTTTGATTTATACAAGAACAGAGATATGTCGCCTTTGAAATATTATCAGCCTTATGTTGGAAATAAGAAGTGCCATCTGTTGACTATTTTTACAAATGCAAATAATATAAGAGACGAGTGTTTCGTTTATGTCATACACACAAAAACAATATAGTTAGATAGATAAACAAAAATATCAGTAAAAATATCGATTTATGAAACAAACGAATTGTGCGCAAAAATAAGTATTTGATAGCTCATTATCATCTTCCAAATCATCAAAGAGATATGAAGAAAAGGCGTTAAAGTCTAGACAGTGCAAGCCACAATTAGGCTTAGAAGGAGGAGGTTTCCCTTTCTCAAACGAATACAAACCATTCTTCACGAGAGTGACGGTAGGCGAACAAGAAAATTAATTTTATGACGAGTTAGATACAGACATTTTTGTGTGAAATTCATCTAACTTATGTAAAAAAAGGGGGATTTTTTTCGATCTTCGCGCTAACCTATAAAAAGGGCTACCTCTGCTAGGCATCCATAATTTTATTCTGGTAGACTAAAGGGCATTAATAAACAACACCCACTATCAACTTTTAGGCTACTCTTGCCTGTTCGAATAGTGGAATTTGACCAACACCTTTATAAAGCATCCGAGGCCACAAAGTGCAGAAAGGTTTTTGTTTTATGCGGTAACAGGACGCGGAAGTCCACAGATCCACAGTCTAGCACTTTAACCACTACGTCACTCACGGCTCGCGTAAGTAATTATCACCCAAGCATTTCTATTAATTACGGCTCTTTTACATAGGAGAAAAATAATCAGTATACATCTTTTTTTTTACATACAAAAGTGATGACTCGTTGCGCTATTTCAATTTAAACATCATTTGTTCATAAGCCAAACTGAGCAAAAGTAGTTCCCTATTTTTCGGCGTATAAGGCGCACTTTTTTACCCCAAAATTTGATGTCAAAATCTGCTTGCGTCCTATACACCGAAGGTATGAATAATATATATTTATATATACGATACACACAAGCCATGTATAAATATATTTAAATAGGCATGCATAGTTTGGTTCAATTGAATGTGTTATTTATAACAATAGTAGTTTTTATTTTATTTTAAGAACAACTATTTATAATGCTCCCTAAATAATAAAAAAATAAATTACAGTAATGGATGAGAGTGAAAAAGCTTGAAAATACACGACGATCCCTGTTTAATGTGGAGCAGAATAAGGCCGTTTCAGGCCTAACTTTAACAAATAAAAAATCGTTTTTGAGTGCTTGCCTTGGATTCAAATGTGCAATGCGCTTGACCAATCAGAGCACTTAATGCAATTAGCATCGGTAATCGCCTAATAGGTATTTCAATTTTCATTTGATACTCGGCAGTCTGGCACGTGCTTACTGTCAAGTTGGATGCGTCACCGAAAACTGAAGTACCGTATCTTAGGCCTCTGGAGCAAAATAGTTGTTTCTTCATTTTTCGTTCTATTTTTTTTTACCCCTTACGATGTCTAAAGAAAAGAGACTGTCATACACAGCTAAATTTAAATTAAGTGTGATTAATTATGCAAAAGAGCATGGAAAGAGAGCTGTCGAATGATATTTTGGTCCTCCACCAACAGAAAAAATGATTCGTTGCTGGCGCGAACAAGAAGAAGAATTGAAAATGATTAAAAGTGATAAACGCAATTTCCGAGGAAAAAAAAACAAAATTGGAAGATCTCAAAAATAAAGTGTATGAATGGGTTGTGGATCAGAGAAGGCAAGGACTATTCGTTTTTACAAATATGATAATAGTTTAGAAGATTTTACTGGTCATACATCGTGGTGTTATCGGTTCATGAAACGCAAAGGCCTAGGTCTGCATGCGGGTGAAGAATTCGTGGGAAAAAGTAAGAAGTGATTAAGTCATTTAAGAAATGTGGTATCAGTAACGCAATGGAAGGGACCGAGGATGACATTCTCT
>NW_013666361.1:65825-68654 GCF_000517525.1 Limulus polyphemus
TAAAAATCTTTCAAAATAAGGGTGCGTCTTATACACCGGTGCGTCTTATATTCCGAAAAATACGGTACATTATTTTGCCCGTTTCAAATATTCGAGCGAAGCTACCAGTGCTAGCCGTCCCTCATTTTGATCTGACAGGCTATAATGTAGGTAGATAGCTGTCAATCCTTGGACTACTATAATATACTAGAATAAAAGCCCGTCAAAACTGACTGGAAACCAAAACCTACCAATATGGAATCCTCCGCCCGTAAACAGACATAAGAAAAACAAAGGGCTTTCTAGCTTCGGGAAGCCAAAGCCTATCATGAGCGATATCTACTTTACCTAAAGAGTGTCTTCCCAGCACTGAACCTTGTCCCAGCATCCATGGATCACAATTATTTTCTTTGTAAATATTCGATCATCGTTCAAAAACTTCTCTTCATAACAAACGGCAAATTAATTTCACTCGGTGCTAAATAAATCCTTGGTATAAAAACTCCCTCCTTGACAGGCTTTTATATAGCAGAAAAGTGCCGACATTTTCGAGCTATTTACGATTATGTTAGCGATTAAATTCAACTAAAATGGGAACTGGCAATCAAAAGAGGAAAGTATTACAGGAGAAAAGTGGAATTGGACTCGTGTAACTCACGAAATTCGCAAAAATCGAGCGTGACCGACATTAGACATTTATTATTAGGATTATTAGGATTTTAACAACACTCTTAAAAATACACCCAAGTGCCCAAACTGCAGAGGGCGATTTTGTGACAAAGGTACATTCGGTCTAACAGTCCCGTACGCTAATCACTAGGCGACACCTGGCATGAAATGGTGGTTAAGGCGTTCGACTCGCAATCCGCGGGTTCGAATCCCCGTCACCGAACATGCTCGCCCTTTGAGCCGTGTGGGCATTATAATGTGACAATAAATCCCACTATTCGTTGGTAAAAGAGTAGTCCGAGAGTTGGCGTTGGGCGATGTTGACTAGCTGCCTACTCTTTTGTCTATCACTGCTAAATTAGGGAAGGTTGGCGTAGATAGCCCTCGAGTAGCTTTGCGCGAAATTCAAAACAAATCGAGCCACTCACCCCAAAAGTAACATAACACTCGATTCAAATGTCTATTTTCTGATGCTCGACTTTAAAAGCGGCTGAAAAAATACTCATTTCTAGATGTAACAGTTTTCCAATAATAACTCATCAGCTATTAGCCCACAACACCGAATAGTACAACCTACTGAACGCAAACAATAGTAATTTCCAATAACATTATTTTTCTCTAACAAGAGTGGTTCCATTAGTGGAGAAGGGGAGGTGGAATGGTGGTTAGGATACCTAACTCTTACACTAAGTATAATGATATTGACTATCGAAGCCATCTGTTCCCTCAAGAACTATTATTCAGCAAGCGATAGACATCAAACACCAGTCATTTTCCAGTGTATATTGGTGTGTACGTATTATTCTGAAAGTTATCGTTCGTGCTTCAATCATATACTGACTTTAATTTCCTTTAAAGTATATTTTCATATGTTCATTTTTTTCTTCTGTAACTTATCTATGTGATTCTGTGTACCAATTTTCTTTTTTTGTTATTTACGGACGAAAATCGATAGAAAAAAAAAGAGAATATTGATGCTCGGGAGAATATCATTGTAATAGTATTTACCTACAATAGTACTATTTGAAATCGAAAATAAAAAATACAAAAAAAGACTTGCTCTGTTCGAAATTTATACTTCCCTTTTTTTTTTAACAAGAAACCAGTTTCCCCTTTTAAGTATCAATTAGTTGAATAAGCAGGGAACGGATGTGTTCTTCGCAGTAACACAACATATAAACCTTTATAGCACTGCGAGCGCCAAAAAGATGATCATTAAGTAAAAACCAAATCCTGCTTTAAAGCAGTTAAAACAATTTTATTTTTTAACAGAAATAAATTCCTGAAAATTGGTTGAAGTCGAAAATAACGAACTTTAGTTTTTTGATATTTCGGTTCATATATTTATTTCTTACTCGTTTAGGAATTTATAAGAATAACTATTCTGTTGAATCTAGCGTATCTTCCCTGCTAAATTACAAAAAATTGTTTACCATTTAACTGTTCACGAAAAAATTTAAACTCTTCGAGAGCGCATGAACCTTTGAGTGTTTTTTTTTTTCCAACTTGTATAATCGCCATATTCGAAATTTTAAAAGTGCGCATCGTCTAATTTAAGTTTAAAATACCCCTTTGTGAAGCCAAAGATAAGACTGAAAGAATTTCGAACCCGTGCCCCAGGTACCCTATTCAACGTAGATTTACCCTCCTTTAGCGGGATTTTCTAATTATGCGATCGGAATTTTAAAACCACTTAGCTCTGAAATACTGTCAGGCTACGTCATTATAACTCAGTGACATGAAATTGAAGCCAGTGCAGTTTCAGATTGATGATTAAATTATGAACTCGATCAATTTAATAACAATAAACCTATAGTCAGGACCGGTGTCATGTTTTCCATGGTTTGGCGCAGAGACTTATAACCGGTATTCTTAAATCTTAGTTCATTTTAAAACGAGATATAAATAGCACAACGTGCTGAAAAAAGATAATTGTGAAACTGATTAAAAGAAATAATTCTACAATACAATTTAAATGAAAGTATTAAAGTTAATTATGAAACTGATTAAAAGAAATCATTCTACAATACAATTTGAATGAAAGTATGAAAGTTGATTATGAAACTGATTAAAAGAAATCATTCTACAATACAATTTGAATGAAAGTATGAAGGTTAATTGTGAAACTGATTAAAAGAAATCATTCTACAATACAATTTGAATGAAAGTATGAAAGTTAAT
>NW_013666361.1:69506-73853 GCF_000517525.1 Limulus polyphemus
CAAAAGGTCTAAATTCCTTCCTGATTACATCGACCTTTATATCAGTGTCCAATTCAACAAAATTTGATGATCTGGTGAAACTACGTCCATATGTGGACACAAACGCACTGGATGTTGCCTCCTTTTCATTTTCAAACACCAATAATCGGACATAACATGACCAGGTTTTTTTACAAAAATGGTAGACAGGCCTTGATTGTTTTAAAGAAGTTTTATCCTGACTGTCAAAAGATTTCAAACTAAAGGAGTGGATTTTTTAGAAGAATCCCCAGTCTTAGTGGATTGAACAGATACAGGTTTTTTGTTGAGATGGTAGGAATTTCTTTTTATGAAAAGTGGATTTATGTGCTAAAGTGTAATAATCGGAAAGAACAACTGCTTCTTGTAGTGTTTCAACTTTCTTTTCATCCAAGTAAGTTTGAAGTCGTCACGTGCACAACGTTTAAATTCCTCAATTAGACATAATTGTGTTAGTTTGTCGAGACTGTTGCCAATATGCATAGAATTACACCATCGATCAAAATAAACCTCTTTTTCGTGGGCAAATTCCATATAAGTTTGATGATCTTGTTTGCAATAACCTCTAAACTTTTGGCGATAAGATTCTGGTACTAATTCGTATGCTTTGAGAATAGCTGCTTTAACCTTATCATAATTCGTACAATCTTCTGGAGAGAGAGAGCAGCATACGCTTCTTGTGCTTTACCAGTTAAAACACTTTGTAATAATAATAATGACCAGTTTTCGGTGGGCCATTTCATGGTTTGGGCAACCTTCTCAAAATGTTGAAAATATTTATCAACTTCATTTTCATTTAATGGTGGTACTTTAACATATCGATTAAGTTCAAAGTTGTCTTTATGTCTTGGTTGATCAGTGTTGAGTCTAATTTCCATTTCTTTCAGATTAATTTCTTTTTCGGCCTGATACGCATTTGCTCTTTCTCCTTCTCAGCTTCGAATCAAGTTTGCTTGGTTTCGAGAGGTTTGATTTTTCTTTCAGCTTCGATTCGAGCTTGTTCTTTCTCGGCTTCAATACGAGCTTGAGTTGTTTGAGTTTTAGCTGAATCTCTAATTTATCTTTATCACTCAACCCCCGATTGGCTAGTAGGGACATTAGAATACTCCTCTAATGCCTCCTCAGGCAACAAATCATCATATTTCGATAATACGCTTTTTTAGTTCATTTTTTCTCATTGATCTCTTAACTTTTAGTTCTAAAATTTTGGCAATTTCGAGCAATTTATTTTTGTAATATTTTTTTGGTTGTTCCAGGGAGAGTGATACAAGAAGATCTTGATAATTAGACATGATCAAATCTTGTTGGCACTGATAAATATAAATTCAATTGTGATTTAAATTTAGATTTAAATCGAATTTTGTCTCTGATTCAGATCTTGGACACGAGCCCCTAATTTATTATGTTACATATTAGAATTTGAAATAGTCCGAAGCCGAGTTAACTGATAATTAAATTTAGTAATTAAATCGTGCTTTGGATTTAGTATTTAAATAAATGCCGATATGTAGTCAGTTTATGATATTTGACAACTGTTATTGTAAATTGTATGTTGTGTGTATTTTAAAACGTATTTGTGTTGAAAATAAAATAAAACTGTGTGTATCAATCTTGTTGGATGGGCTTCCTAAAATTTCACCTAAAGGAGCTTAGCAAACAATATCAGAGCAGCTGCAAAAAATTTAAAAATTAAAAATCATAAGTGGTTTGGCTCGTATCTCACCCAGACCTAATGTCAGTTTATCCTGTGCAGACGGTACCTCTTTCACGTTCATATAGGGATGCAACCATTCTTTCTTGAAGAACCTCGACGAAAGACACTAGATTGGGTCTAACGGAAGGAAAGAATCGATCCAAAGGTGTCAACATTTAAATAATTGAACTTGCATGAGCTTCATATACAGGTGATATGAGCACCTGGAATACTCTTCACGGGCCCGGCCATCACATGTAAAAGATACATATAATTTTGTTCTACCACGAATCAATGTTTGTGATTATTCTTCAGTAAACGAACAAGCAAGAATAAGAGTAATTTCCAGAGTGAGGGGTGAGACGATATCCACTTTTAACATTAAAATACGCTCCCTGTTCCTTGCGCTCCGAAAACCAGCGTAGTTGTAAATAACGTTATTAACAATCAACTGTGAGTAATAACTTAAAGGAAAAAAATACAACAGAAAACGTTACATCAAGAAGAATCGTGATTCTCTGATCTTGCGATGCTTTTCAAATGTACATTCAATCACAAACAGCATTAAAGGTTTTGTTTGTTTGTATTTAAACAAAATGGGCTATCTGTGCTGTACCCATCACGGGTGTCGAAACCCGATATTTAGAGTACTGAAGGACTTAAAAGATATTTTCCTGCACGCTTTGAGGGAAGACGTTTTACTCATAATTAGTTTTTATTTCGATATTATGCGAGTTTCGAGTTTTTAAAGTATTAATGGGGAGAACAGCTTTGAAAATATTATCCAAACACCATTAATAAGACTAGTATCTAAAAAACAGAACTGCGTCAGATAAAGCGTGATGTTTGTCAATCAAGGTGGTAGAATGTGTCAATTAATATGTACTCTAAAGAATGTGCACGACGCTAGAGAAACTTACAGGGGTTTCGATTATACTGTTCACGAAATATTAATAAAGTACAGGTGTAAATATATGCATATATCCCGTAAAAGTCTTATTTTCCTTAAGTAATCATGGTTAAATGATTTAAAAGATAATTATCCCAACTGTTCGTTCCGATTTTCTTTCTATACGGATTAACACCCGATGTACCATGACTTACGTGAGAATTCTTTTCTTTTGCAGATTTAACACCATGCGCTACACTTACTTGAAGGTTGAGTACAATAGCTGTCAGACAAGTTCTCTCTAGGAGTCACACTGATCATGCATTACTGTGAAACCAATACGAATACTCAAGCAATTTGGAGATTAGAAGAGGCAAAATGGGTTGTAATAACAAAACGCAAGTAGCGGTAAATATAACTACGGCGCGATATTGCAAACTCAAGACAAATAGAAACTAAAATAAGAAGTGTGTTAAATAAATAAAATGCAATTCAAAGTATTCAGGGGTTTAATGTTAATTCGTAATTTTAAAGTATGTCACAAGTACTTTTCTTTTAGTGATTTTCTCAGGTTAACATGAACAAAAAATGCTCCATACAAAGTTTCAAAACATATCTTGTGTATACGCTATTCTTCGAATTATTATTACTCTACACTCTACTATTACTACTCTACACCAGCGTCAATTAGAACAACTTTTATAAAAATAGTCTATCAGTCAAAGACAATAGGAATAGCCAGTTGTAAACCTTATCATACTAGTTAGTTATTGATAGCTATATCAGTCCAAAATTCGTCGAAGAAATTCAATGATAAAAACTTTCAATAACTGTAACGAATTTATTATTATATATTTATTTTCATATCAACGTTTGTTCAGATTAAGTTTATATTTAAAAACATGCATAGCTTATTGTGTTAGATATGTATTGCGAAACTCCCGCCTATTCTCCAAAGTTGAAGAAGATTGTCTAGAGTAAGAATCAACAATATATGTATTTACGTAAGCGCTTACATGTTGCTCAGTATTGTTACGTAAATCTGAATTTTCTAGAAAGCCTCCACACGCCTATAATATATAACCAGTGCGACGCGCCAAAGAGAGTATCTATTATTAGTTCGCTATAATCAGTGTGGCATAAACTTCGGAAGATGTATCTGTGATTGTTATAACGCTTATCAATCGGAAAACTTCAGATATTTGACCAGGAATGTTATATAATTTCGCACATTACAAACCATTTAACTTTAGTGGATTCACATCGGACATTAACACTTTTACGAAAACATTACCTAACGTCATCGGTGGAAACTCAATCTCTAATAGGCGTATGAACAGTGAAGACTACAGTGAAGACTATAGCTAGCTCCCTATTAAGTGAACTGTGCCTTCGTCAACTCAAAATGAACTCGCTCATCGTGAACCCTCAATAAGATATTACGGAAGTTCCAGACTAGAAAAAGACTTTATATTGCTTGTAAGTTTGTGAAACTTTTGTTTATAAATCATTGTTTCTAATAACTATTTGTTAACTTTATAAGCACTGAGACAATGAGTTAAGCCTTTTACAATTTATCACTTTTTTCTTCAGCTACTTTGTTGTATAACGGTTCTTGTTTACTAAACTCTTCTAAATGAAATTTTAGGAAGCCCTTAACTTTATAAGCACTGAGACAATGAGTTAAGCCCTTTACAATTTATCACTTTTTTTCTTCAGCTACTTCGTTGTATAACGGTTCTTGTTT
>NW_013666361.1:73996-91679 GCF_000517525.1 Limulus polyphemus
CAAATATCATAAACTGACTATATATCGGCATATATTTAACTATTAGATCCAAAGTACAATTTAACTACTAAATTTAAATTATCAGTTAACTCAGTTTCAGACCATTTGAAATTCTAATACGTAACAATAACATATCTATATCTACACACTGTACGATAATGATTTAGACTAGCCGCAACCCGTAAAATATTTGCTGTAGTTTTCATGCCCTTCGCTTGAATTTTCATTATTCTATCATTTTCATGCACACCATTTAAGCTACGCTTTCTTACAGGCATTATGCGTTAAATCAATAAGTTTTGATCTAATTGAAACAAATTTACGTGATCAGACAAAGATACTCACGTAGATGTAACTTTTTTTTTTACTAAAACTAGAAGTAAACAATACAGTAAAATAATGGTATTTATAAAAGTTTACTGAATAAGAAACAGTTACGAGTGTTCAGTGTATGACACGTTATTACGAGTTGAAACAAAGAAACTCATAAAGATGAAGAATAAAACCCGTTGTAAAGAAACAAAGTAGCTAAAACTTGTTTATAGCAGTCTATGAAACCAACCCAAACTAAATTATTGCAAAGTAAAGTAAAGCCCACATCTATATCACCCTTCACTGCCTACAGCCCAAAACCTCCCACATCTATATCACCCTTCACTGCCTGCAGCCCACAACGTCCCACATCTATATCATTCTTCACTGCCCGCAGCCCACAACGTCCCACATCTGTATCACCCTTCACTGCCCGCAGCCCACAACGTCCCACATCTATATCATGCTGAATATGCAGAAACGTTTGAATGCGTGTACACAAAGTGATAAGCATATAGTTTTGAACGAACTGCGTATACGTATTTTAGATCTAAATAAGTCGAGAAAGCCAATAGAAATTGAATTTGGTGTAATGTTAATTTTTTAAGGAAATTATACGCAGGTTAAGTATTGTTTGTGTGAAATACTTTGCAAATAAAACAACTAAAGTTGAAATCGAAGCAAGTCGTCACGTGATGAAAACGCCATTGTGCCATTGTGTACCACACTCTTTGCATTGAAAAGTTTGACTACGCAAAAAACAGGTAAGGTAATTCTGAATTGAAAAGGCAATATGCAATCCAGATTCCTCGGACAAAGGCCTTTCATAAATAACAATATGAGATTCGTAGCGTTTGATCAAGAAACTTCCGAGAAAAGTTCCGAACAGACAAACGCAATCATATTATTTATATATATATGATGTAAATTAGGGATCCTTAGTATACTAAAACAAAACTTCGTCAATCCAGTGACAAGTATCACAACCTATAATAGCTGCTGTCATCACTTAGGGTTAGTGATCACTAGCACTATTCAAATGTTTGTGCTGTGACTTAAATGAAGACAAAGTTTTTGTTTGTTTTAGCGCAAAGCCACACAAAAGGCTGTGTGCGCTATATCCACTTCGGGGATATCGAACCCCGGATTGTAGCGTTGTAAGTCCGTTAATTTACCGTCGAAAAAACTAAAATGGTCTTTCTATTACTACCTATTAAAATAGGGCCTGACAGAGGGGGGAATCCTGGTGCCAAAGCATCAAACCCAGGATCAGAGAGAGAGAGAGCAGGAGAAAGAAGAGGAAAAAGAAATAACGAAAGATTAGTAATGGTAAAAAGGATTGGAGACAGGGTTAGTGGTGGTGACAGTGGTGATATAAAAAAGGTGCATCGAAGTGGTAGGATTAGATTTGAAGAAAAAATTGAAAAGCGGAAAACATGCCTACAGGAGAAGAAACGTGTGTGATGTGTGTATGGAGGGGGGGGGGACCAGAGCCCGGAATTTCTCTAAAGGGACCCGCATTAAATTACGTTTTTGTAAAGATAACTTACAGTGGATTGGGACTTCAGCTGTCATTGCGATATTTGTACATCAATATCGCAAGAACGATGTCAGAAACACCAGTAGAGTTGACTTCGTACAGAAACAGTATGGTATCATAACTATATAGTGACTGCCAGCATCTGAATCTCTGCGATATCCGATCGTTGCGACAACTGATTGCCGACAAATTGTTTGCCGTAGAAATAAATCGTTGACGTCCGCTCGACAACGACCGCTTATCATCATCATCATCAGGGTCGAAACATTACTTGAGAGGATTCTCTTCCTCTAAATATTTCTTTGCTGAATCTTTCCTCAATTTTGGTGAGGTGTTTACTTTTTGATTCATGTTTTTCCTCTCAAACATTTTTTCTGTATTTGTTATTTTATTGACTACTTACTTCACCCCAGTAACTGATCGCCGAAAAATTGCAATTGTAATTATTAGAGGGGTTTTTCTTCCTGTAAAGATCTATAGCTGGATCTTTCCTCTATTTTAGTAATTTTTTGATATGTATTTTCTACCCTTTGCATATTTTTTTTTACCTACTGTTACTTGTATTATGAATTATTCTTCTCCCCCCCCCCTCCGGCGCCTCAGCAGTAAGTTTGAGGTCTTATAACACAAAAAATCGGGTTTTTAACCCCTGCGATGGGGAGAGCACAGATATCTCTCTCATTCTCATTACGTAGCTTATCTTGTTTGTTTATTTTTAATTATGCACAAAGCTACACAAGGGCCATCTGTGCTCTGCCCACCACGGGTATCGAAACCCGGTTTCTAGCGTTGTAAGTCCGCAGACATACCGCTGTGCCACTGGGGGGCCATTACGTAGCTTTGCGCTCCAACAACAAACAAACATTCTTTTGCGCTCAAGTCGCAACAGCAGTTTTGCTATACTGACTGTAGCAACAGAATATACAACAAGAGACAAGATCAATAAACAACAGCCAACATTGTTATCGACATTTTATTTGAGTATATGGCTGTTTTTAACATTAGATATTACACGATAAAGCCCATAAGTGAAAAGATACTCCGAATTAGTCGGTTCGTCTGTTTGTTTAAGCTGTATCATTATATTGTAAAGTTGTAAATTCCACTTTATTATGTTATCAAAAGTACGTTGATTAAAAAAAAAATTCAATTAAATTATCAAAATATTATTCTACTTATGTCTAGGTTGCTTGCTAAAAATATTTCAAACATTGAAATATCATTTAAAGATAATATTGACCAAAATCTAAGGTCAGCATTCTTTTATCATTAGTTTGTTTTGTTTTTGAAGTTAAGCACAAAGCTACACAAAAGGCTATCTGAGCACTGCCCACCACGGGTATCGAAACCCGGTTTCTAGCGTTGTAAGTCCGCAGACATGCCGCTGTGCCACTGGGGGGCTTTTATCGTTAGAACACTAAATTCGAAATTTGCGGTCGCGGAATCGAAACCTTTTGCCGTAAATTCTCGCTCTTTCAAACGTGGGAGCGTTATAATGTGACGGTCAAATCGGCAGTGTGTGGGGGGGTGGGGGGGCTACTTTCCCTCTAGCCTGTCACACCAAAATTGGGGATAGTTAGAGCATAGATCCCTCGAGCAGCTCTGCGTGAAATTCAACAACAAACAAACGAACAACAGCACTCACCGCCAACTTTTAGACTACTCTTATCTGACTGAATAGTAGAATTTGATTATCAATCTTATAATGCATCCATGACCACAAAGTGTGATGCACATTTCTCAGAAAACGTGACGCGAGCCGTAAATTCTGGGATTCAGATTACCAACACACTAACCACTTGGCCATGACCAATTACATAAAAAAGTCATTTTAATTTAGCATATAGCAATAGCCAAATTACTTAATGTCGTGTTCCCTAAAATCACCATCCATTTTCTTTTTCTTAATGCTTTAAGTGGTGATGAAACGGAAAAATATTTCGACTTTATTCAAAAATTTATTTTCACTTTACTTTTTGTATTTTTTAAACAGCTTAATAGTATTGACTTGTAACTAATATAACTGACTAGCGTATAGCCCTTCAAAAATGATGGGAAAGTACTACCACCATCACCCCATAATATGTCCTAACGTCACATTTCATAGCTAATTGGAATAACAAAATTTTGCGAAATAGCTTGACCAACAAAGGGGCAGAAAAGTGCAGTCGAGGCAGTCAAACGTCGGTAAATTCTTTTATGCGCCAATCAAAATTCAGATAATTCTTGAAATAAATTCGTAGCGTATTCATAGATAAGTTATTGGCAAAAATCAGTTAGATTAACAACTTCTAATATATAGAAAAGCCAGTGAGTTTTAGTAACACTACTTTCCAACAATGGCTTTTATGTCATGTCTCTCAGCAACAAAAGTATAACCTAATATTATTATTAGTCTATGTATTGAAAGTATAAAATCAAATGTATAGACAACAAAACTGGAAAAATATTTACTGTTGAAAAGTTTTATTATGGAAAAATATTTGTTGATTTCTTAATTTAGAGTCTCCGTTCATTAAAGAGGTTTGTTTTTTATTCAAAACTTTGGTGATAAAACAGAAAATAGTTTAATTCATAAACGATTTAAGTTTAAAATTGAATCGATATCTTTACTTTCATGATAAATTTCATGCCCTTGGCTCTAGGCTAGGTGATCCACACGCTACGTCTTTATTTTAGGCGTATTATACCAACACTCACTACACTTATAAGCTTTCACGCACCCCGTCACCGAAATCGTAATGGACAGACAGTAATCGAACTATTCTATCTGGATAAATGCATTTTGGTTTTTATGACTCCTCCTATTTCGAGAAATCAAGCGTGACGTGACACACGCTGGCTTTTATATAGGTTAGATTACAATCACACTTTGCTAGCAAAACTATTCACACCATAACAATTGTATTTCTAAAACAAAATTGACTTATATAAATAGCGTTCTGACCACTACTGTGTTTGTTGTATCTAAACTGGCCTGATTAGTTCTGGTACTGTGCGAAATGCATCGTTAGCAACGAATATGGCGAACACACATATAATATTGAAATACTATTATACACTCGTTATCTTCTCCAAAAACCCTAAGAGACCAAATAAAGAATGTAGTGTTTAAAAATACATGTAGTGTCTTATAACTAATTATAATCAGACTTCGCCAGTAAAAGGCGTTCACACCATAGCAACATATTCTTATGATGTCGCAATACATCAAACCTATAGCTGAATTCTAAGTTTACGATACGAAGTCGACTCATAAATTAAGTTCTATATTATTTCTTATAATGATGTCATTCATGAGGAATTTAACAAAATACAAATTCCAATTGTTAACATTTTTGAAGAGAATTTGTTGTTCTAAAACGCTAGATTAGGTCCAGGTGAGCTACAGTTTTCGTAGAGAATTTGTTGTGCTAAGACGCTAGATTAGATTCGGCTGAGCTAAATTTTTTGTAGAGAATTTGTTGTGCTAAGACGCTAGATTAGGTTCGGGTGAGTTACAATTTTTGTAGATAATTTCTTGTGCTAAGGTTTAACTCTTTTGCTTCATGATGGAATTCGGGTGCATGCTTGCAGAAATAACGATAATTATGGAACTTCTGATAAAATTTCATTGTTTTCACACTGCTTTTACGAAACGCGAAAACTGTTTTTCCAAGTTATATATATATATATATACACAGTACGATATATGCATACAAATATCCTATGTTAATTGGGCAAACTAAGGTTGGAGCAACAAAACATGACGACTGAAAGTATATACAATCACGTGTCACGTGCAATTGAACTACCTAGGCAACCTTCCATAAAGAGAGGTTCTGATTTTACGGAAAAGAATACTTTAATCACACTTTATTGGGAGTGGGGGAGTGACTTTTACCTTTAGCAATTACATACCTTAACCTTCCGCTGTGTATGTGTATGAGGGTGGGCGTGGACTTGAAGGAGTTAAGTTGATAGACGAATCACCTAGCGATCACAAAAATAATGAAAAGCATATATAAATGCAGAAAAATATAAAATATAACCAGCAAATTCTTAAACATTTTGTCGGGCAAATAAATTTTCCATTTTGCACTTTGGTTTTATATAAATGTTTGTGATGGCGAATCACGTATTTGGTACTTTTTAGTGAATAATTCTGTCTATCTATCTGTGGATTACAGAGCCAACCATAATGCCTATGCTTATATCCATACTGAAACATAAAAGTGACTTTTAAATGCAGTTTCGATATATTTAGCATAATGAACATTTGATGTGTCGCTCTATATGCTTAGCATAATTTAACATTTGATGTGTCGTTCTATATGTTTAGCACAATTTAACAAATGATGTGTAATTTTATGTATGTTTAGCATAATTTAACATTTGATGTGTCGCTCTATATGTTTAGCATAATTTAACATTTGATGTGTCGTTCTATATGTTTAGCACAATTTAACAATTGATGTGTAATTTTATGTATGTTTAGCATAATTTAACATTTGATGTGTCGCTCTATATGTTTAGCATAGTTTAACAATTGATGTGTAATTTTATGTATGTTTAGCATAATTTAACATTTGATGTGTCGCTCTATATGTTTAGCACAATTTAACAATTGATGTGTAATTTTATGTATGTTTAGCATAATTTAACATTTGATGTGCTGTTCTACATGTCTAGCATAGTTTATTACTTGATTTTTTAATGATTGATCTTTCGTACGTCGGAAAAATTTGAAGAACGCGGAAGGGCTGTACAGATATTTTTTTTTCAGTATTTTATTTCTAAAATCCTTTCATAACACACATTTCAAACGAAAACAAGCAGTTGATTAAGTTTAGCTCCAAAAAAGTTTTGGAAACTTGGCCTTTAAAAAATAAATTAACAATAAATCGGACTGCTGCAATGCGAAAACGTGAATAAAAAAACCTTAAAATTTCGATTAGGTGATCTCGTATATGACGTCCTTAAAAGTTGTTTACCTAATATTTTGATAGTTTTCTCTTTCATAAAAAGACTCGTCAAGACGAAAATCTGTTTGTTCATTTTTGAAGAAATTCATTATTTCCAGTAGCTTGCACTTTTCAATAAGTTTCTACAATAGCAGCCCTATACTATTTATACACTGCTATAGTTGGAAATCAACTAAGCCTTCTGTGATAAAAGTACGCAACAACGCACATAAAAATGTGAAAGCTATCCAAGTAACGGATTCTTTACAGTTATCACCGACAGAAGTATCTTTTTCTTTTTTTTTTTTTTACGGTATATACGTCAACTGTCTAGTGTTAGCTATAAAATATGGTTATGGGGCCAGGGATAGTAGTGTATTGCACAAATACCTTCCAAGTGTCAACCTCCTCATGAACTGCACCATTAATGTCACGATAAAATAACCACCTCCAATAATGACGCTCACCATTCCAAATTTGGTACATTAAGCGTCACACAAACAAGTTAAAAATTTGTAAAACACGTCGTGGTCCAATGGCTGAGGTAACCAGATTGTGATTTCTTTTAGCTCATGGTTCGTGTCCCCTTGTCGTACCCCACCCCCCAAAAAAGAAAAAAAGATTGCGTTATTCATTCTGACTATTGGGTCAGACAAGAATAGCCCTAGAGGTGCCAGATAGTCTGACGCGAAAATTCTAAACAAATAAACAAACACTTGTTATATCCCTGCAAAGTCCTAAGTATCATACTAGTGCCCCTCGCCGTGACACAGCGGTGTGTTTGCGGACTTATAACGCTAGAAACCGGGTTTCGATACCCGTGGTGGGCAGAGAATAGATAGCCCATTGTGTAGCTTTGTGCTTATATACAAACAAATACACCATACCAAGCGGTTTTTAATAATCCATAAGATAAGTAGTAGGATTAATTTCAATAATGATGTCATTTGATTATGTTCATTTATTTTTAGTGTTACCTGTATGATAGAAAACTTGTAACCACTAGAGTCACTGAGCCACAAGCAGCATGGTGCATAGACATTGTAGAAAAATATGATTAAAAAGCCAGTAGGTTCCAGACATCATCGATAGTTCAGTATGATTAAAGCCTAATTTGATAGAATCTACATTTTACACATTTAGTACGTATCTCGGTGGGTCAGAGTTAAGTTTACAGACCTACACCGCTAAAATCCAGGGTTCGATTCTCCGAGATGAAGAGAAGGCAGATAGCCAATTGTGTAGCTTTACTGTAAATACAACCCATTTGGTACAAAAACGTCACAGTAAAAGTCCAGAAGTTATTCCAAATACATTTACAAATTTATACAAAGGTAAAGAAAAAAAAAGTTTATAAGATGTCATTTTTCAATAAACTAAAGAACGCTTCAACTTACATAGTTATGGTGAATAATAGGCACAGGGTCCCTGGAATAAGTGAAACATCTTCATTCTTACCACACACAAATGGTATTTGCAACAGAAATTTATAAATATACCAATTTTCCATAGCCGAACATTGTTTTTTTTACTTTATAAAAACGCGTTAAGATATAAACAATATCAATGCAACAGTAGCTCATAATTGATTGCCGAGGTTATCTTATTCTATTTTAAAATTGTACTTGAGACAATTTTCAGTCTGTTTTATCCTAAAACTGGACTACCCGTTAAATAAGAAAAAGGAATATAATTCCACAAATGTACCAATATTTACAGATTCATTAACACAAACAAGGGGTTATAGGGTTTTTATCGTTTTATGATACAAACAAAGATGGAAAGCTAAGCAATTACATAAAACAACGAACAGAGGAGAAGTCTATACTTTACAAATTACATGGCAGTGGCCGAATAATTCGTTGAATGATTCGTCTTAGCGTAGAATTTGTGGACCTCGAAGCATGTTTGGTTATAACTGTTTGTTTTTTGCGTGAATCCATTCGAGAGTTATCTGCGCTAGTCAACCCTAATTTTTAGCCTAGAGATTAGAAGCAAAGCAACTAGTCAACAGAAGCCATCTACAACTCTTCGGCTACTCTTCTCTGCGGAATGGTGAGGTTTGACCGTTACCCTTATAACACACCCACGACCACAAAGTAGGGAGTGCATTTTATAGTTATTATTTTCTGTAAAAGAACGCGAATGATGGACCCGCAGATCTATGGTCCAGCACGCTAATCACTAGGCCACGCTCGGCCCTGATATGTATTTATTTGTGTTGTTTATGGCAAAGCAACTGAGGAAGGAAACCGGCTGGCAGTACCTACTGCTAGCCTTTGGGCTAATCTCTTTTACCAAGGAGTAGTTAGATTGACAACGCTACCACGGCTAAAAGGTGAAAATGATCGGTATCGGGTTTCGATCCCACAAGCATTGGATTGTGAGTCGAGCGCACTAACTGACCACAGGTCATACGAGGCTCTGTCCTGATAATAAAAAGAGCTATATAAGCTAAACATAAGAGTTATGTAGAAAGCAACAGCACTATTAGTTAAATGTTGTTCTAATATTTGATTATATATACAAATACAGAGGGGACTTCTATAAGGTACAAACTGCTGGTGTGTCAGCTCTTAGTAGAGTTTACTTACAATTTATCAACGTTTTTCGTGTGTGTGTGTGTTATTTTTTTTTCTTTTTAAAGTATGATGACAAAATGAAAGCTTTTGGTGAGCGTGTTCATTGTTTTCCTCATTTACGTGTTTAAAACAATATTATGTCGCGAGTTTTCACTAGTGGGGGTTATTTTGGAATGGAAAGATGACTTCGCAAATTGGATAAGAGATAAAATTTGATGGCTTATAAAAGAAGGTTCGAATAAACTTGCTTAAACAAAGGTTCCTAATCCCAAAATAATAGCTTGCTTAAGTTCCAACTCTTCCAGTTAAAAAAAAAAATAGCCTTCCCTATTTCACAACAATTGCAATTCCAAAGAGGCCAACTTTCAAGTGGACTCTTATAACTTCATATAAATCAAACACTACCTCGCAAACTCATGTATCTACATTTTTCACACGTTACCCAATTTGTGAAATAATTCTCTCTTTTTTTTAGATTCCCTTATAATACGGCTTACTTTCTAACCATTTTAACGATCTTTACTTCCAATACCGCCGAAGGCACGTCACGTGACTACACCCATTAGTCCAACTTTTAACATATACTCACAAAACCAATCAGTGTACATTCATGCTATAACACATTTTAAAACTTATTACAGAAATAAACGTGTAACATCGAATAGATTAAGTTTAAAAACTAAGGCAAACTATACCTCAACTTTCTGCCTTTTTTCACACCTAACACATTCATTATACAATAATCAGAAAAATTAGAATATAATGAGTTTTGTTTCAGTTTGTGTATTTTTAGATTATCAATTTAATACAGACTAGCTTGAGTAATTGTAAAAAACTCAAAAACGCCCATAAAAAATGCAAAACACAAAATGTGAAACCGCACATTTTCATGTACCTCCGCATGGACACAACAAACTTTCATGCCAAATTAGGGTGAAGATCTATCAACAGCGGGGAGAAGTAGTGATGCAAAATGCAAAACTGAAAATGTCTACATATATCCCCATAGACCCAACAAACCTTCATTCCAAATTTGGTGAAAATCCATTAACAGGGTGCGAATTAGTGGTGAAAACGCAAAAACGCCTATAAAAACCGCAAAATGCAAAACTAAAAATGTGTATGCATCTTCTCATGGACCACTGAATCTCCACACCAAATTTGGTGAAGATCCATTTACAGGGGGCGAAGTAATGGCAAAAAAACGCAATAACACCCATACAAAATAGCAAAACGCAAAATGCAAAACTGAAAAATTTGTATGTATCCCACATGGACCTAATGAACCTCCATAGTAATTCTGATGGAGATCCATCCACACCCTGCGAAGTAGTTACATGGTCATGAGAATTTGGTCATTTCTCATAAAGGCCTATTACGTAAGGAATCATTGGTGCAGCTTCTTGGTGTTAGCAAAATGCTAGTTTTCATTGCTTAAAAAAATTCGTTAAGATAACGCTAGGTTTATGTATGTTTTTGCTGGTACTGACTTTTGCAAAGAGTGTGCACGCTGTTAGTAACCAATTAAATGAAAGTGAAGTTTGCAGAACCTTCACATTGCTTCAGGAGGGCCACACCCAGAATGAAGTGGCACAGGTCATGGGGTGTCACAACCTGTATTCAGTAGATTGTGGAGCAGATATAAGATCACAGAAGAATACAAGAGAAGGGCTACAGGTGCAGTAGACGATCTATTTTGTTTGCTTGTTTTGTATTTCGCACAAAGCTACACGAGGGCTATCTGCGCTAGCCATACCTAATTTAGCAGGGAATGACCAGAGGGAAGGAAGCTAGTCATCACCACCCACCGCCAAATCTTAGGCTACTCTTTTACCAACGAATAGTGGGATTGACCATAACATTATAACGCTCCCACGGCTGAAAGGGCGAGTATGTTTGGTGGACGGGGATTTGAACCTGCAACCCTCAAATTGCGAGTCGAGCATCCTAATCACCTGGCCATGGAAGATCGATATATTAGAAAACCAACAGCACAAGGGGCTTCAGAAACGATCTTCAGCAAGCTCAATAGTCAGGAACAGGTTTCATGAGGCTTGCGGGTTCAGATATAGAGCCCAAGGCACCGAAAAGCCCAGGAACATGTCGCATGGACCCTTCAGCAATGAACCCCTGTGCTGTTCACAGATAAGAGCGGGTTTTATGCATATTCAAATTATCCATGTGTGAGGGAGAGTCTGAAGACGTCTTTGGGGGACGCTCAATCATGGTATGGTGTGGCATCTGAAAGCAAGGGCGTAGAGACCTCTATGTGGTAGATGGAGGATCCCTGTCAGCTAGGCGTTACGCGGATGAGACCCTGCTACCCGTTGTTCGCTCCTTTGCTGGGGCTTTTGGAGATGAGATCGTGTATTAGCGGGGACAACACCCGTCCTCACACCGCCAGGGTCACGCAGCATTTTTTTTTTCAGGATGAATGAATAGAGATACTAGATTAGCCTGCTAAGTCAACAGACCTAAATCCGATTGAGTACGTATGGGACTTGCTATGGAGAGCAGTTACAGACAGACAACCTGCCCCTATAACTGTCAAGGTGCTCAGAGCTTCCCTCATCCAGCAGTGAACTGTGCTTTCCAGCAAGTCAGCCGCAATGTCATCAGCAATATGGAGAAAAGGTGTAAAGAAGTCATAAACAGCAGAGGAGGACCTACCAGTTACTGAAGACTCACTCATTTTAATAAGTTCGTTCATCTTAATAAGTTATTTTTTCTCTGATATGTTTGAAGCCAAATATTGTTTTGCTTTGTTTTTAATTTAGCTATTTTATTTGCAAATGAATTTTTCAACTTGTTTGGTTATTGTTTACCTGCAACATTTGTAATAAACAAGTTTCGTCAATACTGAACGCCTCTCTGTGGTTTATCTTCAAATTTGAAAAATAATAATAATTACATCAAAACCTCATTATCCTTTAATTTTTGTGAGTAGCGTATAAAGGAATTTTACAAATAATCTTTACGAATACAATTAAAATGTCCTTTCATTTCTAAAGTACTTTATATAATCTGAAGTGTGCGAGTGATATATTTAGCTCAAAGCCATACAATGGGCTATTTGAGCTCTGCTCACCTCGGGGAAATCGAGCCCCGGATTTTAGTGTTGGAGGTCCCTATATCGCCAGTGGACAATCTAAGTGTATGAAAAAGTATTATACTTTCGAAGTATAAGAAATGTTTAAAGAACACTGAAAAATACTTCTGAAATAACTAAGATTACTAACAATATTACGTTACTTTTATCACCTGTAGGGGTTGAATGTATATAGTTATATCACGACAGTTGTGTAACGTAGTTTATAAAGCTGATGTATAATGTTCAACAAGAAGTTGCAATGATTTGCTAGCAAATGCTTTTAATCAAAGAAGCAAAATTTTTTTATTAACAATTGTGCAATTTTCGTAACCACGTGATTTATTCTGGACTGAATAGCGTATATTAAACGTGTTTTGGTTTTGTTTACGTCCTTAAAAAAGAACATCTTGCCCACTAAGTTTAGATTAAAACACATACACACACACACACACACACATATATATAGGCCTATTTAGCTTCTGTACACGCAGCTGTCGTTGAGTGCTCAATTACACTTCTCTTTGGAGAGCCTGAAAACGTTCGGACAAAAGAGGAGGTATATTTGTATGCGAATACCGCTTTCAAAGTACGCCACCATTACAATCAACGAACTCTTGACTACACCACGGTGGTTTCTGAGTTAAGGAAGAGCTGTATACCAATCTCTATTACCAATGTCTTGTTATGTTGCATTATACACAAGCGATAAAAAATAAAGACATTTGGTATGGCCGTACCGATACTGCCAAGTGGTAGGCAGTAAAAGTTTATTACAGTCACACACACCGTCATAAGCAAAAAAAAAAAAAAAAAATTACTATAAAAACATTTAAACTAAAATCTTTTGTGAATCCAAAATACTTTGAAAACTATCTTTTATTATTTATTTTTAATCTGATTTGGTTCTTTTTATTTGCGTTCGATTGGTACTGGGTCCGATAAAACTGTCGCAACGTTTTCCTAGCTGTGTAAGTGTTGGTGTTATTTTCTTAGTGCAGTCTGCAGAGCTACAAAACGGGCTGTATGCACTCTGTCCACCATGTTGAATCGAACCCCGGAGACATACAGTTGTTCCTTACAGTGTTTTTATATTACAGTATTATAGAACTGTTTTATATTATTAACATTTTTCAAATATCATTCAATACTGACTTCATTCACTTAAAATAGAAATTTAGCACGACCGAGAAATACCGTGAAATAAGCCCACTAATTTTAAGTTTACTCAATCGGGAAAAAAGAAGAAGATAAAAAGCAAATAAAACTGGTATCCAAAACTCAAAATACCTCAAAAGGTTCCATAAACACTGACCTCTCTGCTTCACTCAATCTCATCCATTGGTCATGTTTTTTTCTTAACTAAAGAACTGTTAATAAATGCCCATTTAAACTGGTCCTTCTGGAAGTTTTTTATAGTTTTTATATTAAAATTTATGTATACGCTTATATGAAAAGTTTAATCATGACTAATAAGAAGTCTTTATGTACGTATATCTTGAAATCTGCGTTTTTTTCTGCGTTTAATTAACTCTTTCATGTTAAGAAAGACTAAAAAATATTATAACCATACCTCTTTATTTTTGTAACTATCCTCTTGTTACACCAGGTTCTCCAAATTTCTTGTTGCCCAAATCTCTACTTTTATCACAGCAAAAGTGTTATTACGTTAGATGCTTAGATTCTAAAACTACAGACAATCAAATTCTTACACATTTAATAACTGTCCCTATTTTAAAGAAATGAATTGTTTTATGTTTTTTAAAGACAATCAAATTCTTACACATTTAATAACTGTCCCTATTTTAAAGAAATGAACTGTTTTATGTTTTTTAAAGACAATCAGATTCTTACACATTTAATAACTGTCCCTATTTTAAAGAAATGAACTGTTTTATGTTTTTAAAGACAATGAGATTCTTACACATTTAATAACTGTCCCTATTTTAAAGAAATGAACTGTTTTATGTTTTTTAAAGACAATCAGATTCTTACACATTTAATAACTGTCCCTATTTTAAAGAAATGAACTGTTTTATGTTTTTAAAGACAAGTGGATTCTAACACATTTAATAACTGTATGTATCTTAGAAACTGAGCTGTCTGACTATTATCATTATTATATCAATAGGCTGAGTTTTCATGTATCCAATTATTGTACTTTTTTTAAAATAGCTGTATTTTTATAACTGCTATCGCTGATTGTACCAGTTAAGCATCCTTCTAGCAGCATGCACCTCTATTATCAGATAAATCTGGATTCTACGAGAGGGCGCTGCCACTAAATAATCTTTCTTGATAAGTGCTTTCACACTTCACTTTTCTCTTTCCTGTTACTTGAAAATTTTGTTATCAGTAATTTTGCATTTATGAATATGCTTTTGCTTCATTTCTTTAGAACATTTGTATGTTTCACAACTCACAGAATCACGTAACATTAACCCATTATCTTACCATTTTCTCCTTAAAATTTTGACCCATTTATATTTTTTTACGAATAATGAGCAACTCATAATACATAGTGCAAAATATTTTATTTTATATATTATTATAAGACAGTAATCTCAAATAATACTCAAATTGATTAGGAACATATTTTCCAATAGGTTTGAAGACAAGGTAAGCAACGGATTAATAAAACCGCTAATAAAGTAAAAAGCACTATATAACTTTACCCATAAAACCATGAATAAGGTAAAAGCTAGTACATAGCTATACCTATAACTACTAAAGCACTTTTTGTTTACCAATGCATCTTAGATCACTCTGAATAAACGTAATTATGTAAAAAAGTACTCGAGGAAAGAATCCATAGAAATCAACATCCAAGTTTACACAGACGACACAAACAGAATAAAAAAAAAGGAAAAGTCTAACAGCTATTTTCCCAGAGTAATAAAAAAAAAAGGCCGCAAGGAAATGACCTGAGCTTGTGTTCATTCTTTCCGCAGTTTGTATGTATGCACCATCTCTCCATTTTCTTCGTCTCTCGCAGAACTGGTTAAAACGTTTCCCTACATTTACTGAACCCAGATATTGTTCTACTTTTTTTTTTGATATCTCGTAAAGAATGCTGCTATACTTTAGTGACGCCCAATTTTCCAGGCAATTACACTTGCTTTAACTTCACAGCTAGAGCTAATCTGGTTTTATATGACACATCTTCTCCCTAAATTGTGCCCCTTGAATTTCGATAATAGTGTTATCTAAAGAACACGCCTCAAAAAGTGAGACCAAGCATTCTGGGATTGTTGTGGGTGAAGCAATTAAAAAACATACTAATTATAAGTTAATATACCATAAAATAATAATCAGTAATAATCAGATTGCGTTGAATCACAAATTAGATATCCTCGCTGTCAGCGATATTTTTGGCTTAATTATAAATATGGTAAAGAATGTATCTTTAAAGAATAAAAATGGCAGTAACCAGCAACTCAAACAAAAGCTTTAAAACTCGAACATTTTAAATAAATAAATAGTTTCATTAAGTCATATTCTCAAGAGAATTCTCTCTCCTGGCTTACTGCAGAAACAAAAAACAAGTTGTGAAAGTTGGATTCAGTAACAAACTTACCTCAAGATCTAACAACGTACTTTCCTGTTTTTAAAGTAAACAAAACGAACAACTTTAATATCATTTTGTCTTCTTGAAACCCCCTAAATGATGTTAGCCGAAGAGAAGCTTTCACCAACCCAAATATTTAACACGTTCCACAAACGAGTATACAGGGAGGTGTCCAAAATTGTACAACTTAATTTCACGAAAGGGATATATATATATATATATAATTTATATTCAAAGTCTAACAAAATCTCTAAGCGTGCTGAAACTTTGAATAAAGCAAAGTGAGCTAAACAAAGGAAAACCTGGCTTTTAGTACTAAAAAAATACGATAATAGCACACAAATCCAGGTTGCACACGCCACTCATCAACCAAGTGGCCTTCATCCACTATGACTCTAGAGCAAGGATGAGTGAACAACACAAAAGATAGCTAGCTATTTGGTCGTCAAGAAATTAATGTCACTTTTTTTAGATAAAATACCCGAACAACTTATACATCCAAACAAAATATTTATTAAATGAAATAGTCTCCATTCTTATCGATGATGCTTTTCCTATTATGTTTCATATATTTCATACGTTTTCCTATTATGATGGTGTTGCAGCAAACGAAAAAGATGGCAATCTGATGGTGCCATATCTGGAGAATATGGTGGGTGGGGGAGAATTTCCCAACCCAACTCCATAATCTTGTGTTGCGTCAAACGTGCCACATGTGGACGTGCATTGTCGTGGAGAAGAAGAACACCTTTCCGATTGACAAATGAAGGCGCTTCTGAGGAAGGGCTTGATTTAAACGTTCCAGTTACTGACTATAGATCTCAGCATTGACAGTTCACTGTGGATTGGGGAGTTCGAAATGAATTACTCTTTTGATGTCACACCAAATGCAAAGTATCACTTTCTGCGGATAGAGTCCAGGTTTTGGGGTCGGAAGTGGTTTTGTTTAGGACTGAGCCATTGTTTTTGGCGTTTAATATTCGCATAGACCGGTGACAATTCTGTCCAAAAATGGTTCACGCGCATTACGCGCCAGAAGGGACGAAGCAACGTTCACACGTTGGAAACGATGATCATCAGAGAGTTCGTAAGGCACCCAAATACCTTCTTTATGGAGTTTTCCATATTCCTTAAATGTTTACGTATTGTTTCATGAGAGACATGCAATTTCAAGGCCATTTCACGAGTGTGTTGCTTTGGGTGAGACTCAACAAGCGTCTTCAGAGCATCAATATCAATTCCAACATATTGGCCTCTGCCATCACAGTTTTTAAGACTAAAGTCACCTAAACGAAATTTGCTGAACCATCATTGACACTTACGAACGTTCAAAACATTTTCATAAACGTCTTTGATATTCTTTGTGGCTACAGAGACGTTGATTCCCTTCTTGTATTAAAACAGCATTATATGCCGAATGTGTGTTTCGTCGTGTGCCATCACTATAAGGGATTAGAGTACACTACACTTTACACATTATATAGGTTACACAACATGACGTTTAGGCAGTTCGTTTAACTATTATACATGATGTACGTTTTTTGTTCATTTTGGTTTTTTTTGGGGGGGGGGGGGTTAATAAAAGTGTTACAAAACGCGACATTTTTTTTTTGGCGACCTAATATATATATATATATATATATATATATA
>NW_013666361.1:92588-106552 GCF_000517525.1 Limulus polyphemus
ATATATATATATATATATATATATATATATTCTTATTATGTAAATCGACTTATAGTTAAACATTTACTCCACTATCTCTAGTCTCATTGTCTGTGGAAATTTTAAAACTCATGTGGATTTGAGCTTTATGTATATAATATGTATTGAGGCACGTTAAATATTTCAAAACGTTTTCTTACGAAAATCATTTTCTTGAAATTTGTATAAAGATAGTAAGAAAGATCTCGTGTCTATAGTTTATAAGCTATATCACTGGAAAAAATGGCGTAATTTTTTCATTGTATCCATTCTATCCATCCATTTATCTATCTTGCTGTATATACAAGTGAAATCCAAATAGCTGTAAGCCTAAAAGATTTTAATATCCAAATATATTTTTCGATTTCGTTTTTCACTTGATTTAACTTAATACATTCGAAGAACGACACACGAAATGATTTCTTCTCCCAGATACACAGTAAAACTGGCTTAGGAAGTGGCTATATCGATTATGCCAATTCGACCATTACATGTGGTATGTGCGAAGTAGATCATAAAAACAAATTCCCCATCAGTCCGAATGGAACTAAGCTACTTACAACGATGGGAAAATAACGTATTATACATGTGTGTGTGTGTGTGTATGTATACACTGGAAGAGACTTGAATATAAAAATTGATATCTATAACCATAAACACGGTTTAAACTATACAAACGGTGTCCTAAATTTGGACAAGCTTATGATATAATGTTTACTTTAACGGGGAGGGGGTATATTAAATATATCTATATAGCACTCATACTGGAAACTTCCCGAAAAGAGTAAACGACTTTATATAAACATGTACTAAACGACTGATAACTTATACTCATATATTACGAATGTGTACAATTGTACTACTTCGTGGGGGTAGGAGATAGGGATTACGGGGGTTTCACGTAAGTTACCAGTGGGTGTTAGAAAGGAGGGGTAGTTTTAGTGTATATATATATATATATGTACACACATGCACATCAAGATAAACTGGTTCACATTAATTAAACGAGTGGGTGGACATGCTTATAACACTTCCCTTTACATTACCCAATGCTTCATCATAAACGCGAAAGTAAATATGGACGTTATTTAAGATGGTTGAATTTCGTTTTGCTGACTACCCACTTTCTTTCGACAGCGTGTGTTTTTGTAATGCAAAGATACACAATGAGCTATCTGCGCTCTGTCCACCGTGGAAGGAGGATCGAACCCTGGAATTTAGCTTTGGAAGTTCGTAAACTTACCGTTGATCCACCGAAGGATGAAAGCGTATGTGAATATTACAATAAAAAGCTAATTTATATACGTCCTTGTTTTATGTGTTAAAGATTTTGAAACTGTTTTCCTATGCAGTATTAAGGAACACGTCTCATAAATTTTAACTACTCGCGTTATAATTAGGACTGAGTATTTTATTGGTAAAAAAAAAATAACTCACCACTCATATATGAAGTAGGATCCAATATTAATTAATAATACTAATCTTCAAATAACTATCACTAAGGATTAAAAAATACTTACATTTTTACTTTATACACTGCCAAGGTTCTGATAATTTTAGTCTTCCTGCTAGGCTATTCTCAAGTTTCTAAAACCTTAATCTGTTACTTAAAAGTAAGCCTGAGATCTTATAACGCTAAAAATCGGGTTTCAATTCCCGTGATGGGAACAGTACAGAAATTCCATGGTGTATGTAACTTTATGCTTAGCATAAAATAAATAAATAAAATAATTTAAAAACTGAATACAAATTATAAACGTAATTATAAGCAATAAGTGCCCATGAAAGGTTGTGATAAATTGTCAATAATTTTCAAATCATGGACTCTTCGGTTGATTTCCTGTTTCAAAGAGCCACCAGTTTTCCTAAACAGAGCAGTTCCACTCAACGTACACACTTTGGTATAACAGAGAGAATGATGTCTTCCCAGTGATAAAAAAACAGGGAAGAAACAAGCTTTTCCCATGTTAATCTGCTAGAATCCGGGTTTTGATACCCGTTGTGGGCAGAGCACAGACAGCCCATTGAGTGGCTTTGTGCTTAATTACAAACAAACAAAGCCATGTTAATCTAGAGATTTCACAGCAGAGTTGACATCACACATGGTTTAGAGACCAAAAGGAATAAATACTTCTTGCCTTTAAATTAGCCAAGTGTGTAATAACACTTTGCTGACCATTATAACATTTGAATTTGATCGTGATCACAATAGAGTTATACTCTAACTCAAATTCCTCATCACTCAGACCAAATTTTCTCTCTCTTTTGGCAATGAGATCATGGATTGAATAGGATGGTGCATTAGAAACTGGAATTATATTTTTCTGTTGTCCTTGGATGCCATTTTCTCTCAGCCGTATCTTCTTCAATCACTTCACCCAATTGAGCCACAGGCTTAAAGAACTGAATAAAATTGATATCAGCACAGACTCTCCTTGGACAATAAACAGAAACTGTCTGTCTCTTCCACAGCAACTTTGAGGTTTCCAAGATATGCAACAGACAAAGCAAACACACACGACTTATCAAGTGTGGATAGAATGAAATGCTGGAACTTGGTTACTTACTTGGAGTAGGAAGTGATGACATTACATGAAGAAATTGGCAAAACACTTCTATCTTCTTCACTTATACTATTAGTTTTATCATTATCACATTCAATGGAGATAATCTGTTTTGGAATGATTTATCTCCTACTGGAGTGGTAAAAGCTAAAAGAGTGAAAGCATGACTAGTTTTGTGTTAGACCTGATACTTTCTTTTAATTCTCTCCTTCACAGATAGAGGATATCTAAGACAAATAATTTAATAAATGTTTATCATTTAATTGAAAAGTAGTTGTACTCAATGGAACAACACTTGTATTTCAATTGAACTGTTTCACTTAATGAAATAGCATTTGCATTTAGCTTTAATTGTTTTATCATTTTCATGTTAAGTAATAAAACTTCAAGACAAAAGCTTTAATTTTTTAATGATCAAACATGCTTTTGTTTTGTTCAGTACAAAACACTTACTTCATGCAACAGGCATGGCCTAGTGATTAACATGTCAGGCTGCAGATCGAAGGATCCAGAATTTAAGATGTGATAATTTGAATCATACTCTGCACCTTCAGGTGTTAGCATATTATAAAAATCACAGTAAATTCCAGTGTTTTGTTCAAAGTGCTAGACAGTCCTTGTCATGGCAGGTACTACTGACTAGTTACATATTTTTGGTCAGTAGTCCAAAATTAGGGACATCTACTACTGAACTCTAGAGGTCGCTGAACTGGCTCACATGTGCATAAAGTACCATTCAGATTGAAATTCAAGTCCTAATTTACTGTTTAGAATCTGATATGGATACCAAATGTTTTTAAAACTCTTAACTTCATTTTCCAATAAAACACATTCTACTTCTCTCTCTGCATACCAACAGAATAATTTTAATAAGTTCACAGTACCATAGACAGCAAGCTAGTCAAAATAATTTTCTAGAATATCTGTGAAACAGTATCAATTTATAACATAGTTAAACTTCAGAACTTTATCAACCTATGTGGTAAAAAACGAACTTTCAAAAGAAGTAAGCATTGTCTACTCTAGTAAGCTACAATGTCAAAATGTGTATTTTCTTAGATTCCAAAAAATATACCTCTGTCACAAAACATTCAAAGTAAAAACAGTTAGAATGACAAAATAGGCTAAGTTCAAATTAATAAACTTTAAAAGGCATTCCAAATATTTATACAAAACTAATTTTCATAACCGTTTTGCCCCCTGCCAATAAGATAACATATTGAAAGTTGGAAGTCCATCTATAATTGCATGTCTTTCTACCTAATCTACAAGCTCAGCTGTGTTGTCAATTTCAAGTTCCAACCAAGTTAATTAATTAAATTCAAACACCATGACACATATCCCTTAATGGCATTGATAAAACTCTGGATTGTTATTAGAAACACTCTCTCTGCTATTGTGAGAGATGATGAACTGAATGTACAGCAAAGACTAACCAAAAATAACAAGGTTACAAGTGAAGTCAGAATATATTAAGAGACGTCATGACATAATCCCCAATGGTCCTTCCCAAGAATGAAGAAATAACAGGTTATCTTACTTAAGTAGTATGTACGTACACAGGAAATTATAAATCTATTTATTTATAAGTAAGAAAGTGAAGTCAAAGCTTGGTGTTTTTGGCTTGCTAAAACATTGTAGTCACCTTTTAGATTGAAATTTTAATAATTTTCGTGCAAATAAAAAGGGGAAAACGTTATGACCAGCTTTATATAGAAGATACAAGTAAATGGTAATGGTGGAACAAAGAGCACTGGATAATAAATGAAACCAGGAATCACGTTAACAAAACAAATGAAAATATAGCTAGATGATCTTCATTCAGGGCTACGATTCATCATCACATGGAAATCCAATACGAAAAGAAATATCAATGTACGCTTCGTTATCACGCAAACAATGATAAATTAACCACAAGAGAGCGAAAAGCAAACCTTTAAGTAACATTAAAAAGCAAATATCCACTTACAAAGACAACGAAACGAGAATTATTGGAGATTTGTTCCACTTCCAGCTGCCACATAACAGGAGTGGGAGTGTTCAGAATCACCACAAGAGGACCAACATGAATACTGTTTTTTATGCGAGGCTTAACTTTGAGAGACACACGTGGAAGGAAGTCAGAGGATGACGTAGTGTTAAAACCAGCACTTTCTAAACGAATCACATGAATTTCCTGAAATAATCAACAAAGTAGTTTATTATTTATATAAGTATTATACAACCAATTCTTTATTCAATACTTTTGTTACTATTCTGTAATACTTCTTGTCAGATTTTTTTTTTCATTTGAACTTTATGTCTCTCATACCTTAAGGCTATAAAACACGCTTTGTTAAATGTAGGACTCATTCATAACAAGTAACTGACACTTAAGTCAATAACGAAAAATTGAACTCTAATTTACGAAGTTGTATCACTTTTTACTTTCTTTACAACCAGAAACAAGTTGTCCGTACGAAACGTTTACGTTTTTACTTCAGTATCTGAAAACTGAGATATCTTAATATGTATATATTCCTTTAATATTCGGCAACATGATTAATAGTTCTTGTTCATGGGCACATTGTTTATAGCCGTTCATTTTCTGTTAGAAGAATCAACACGTGTATTCTTTTTGTTGAATATTCTTATTTACAAAGTACCTTTGAATTCCTAGTGATATCCTGGCTGGTGCACCCCGTCACGTGAGACGTTTTCTCTAACAGCGGAGTTACGTACTGCGACTGGAAGTGCCACGTTACCGTACATGACCGTGAGCTGTCAGCTTCTGGAAGAGAAATTGATTACAGTTTTATCGCAGTCTTTTTACAGAAACAGCTCATAACGTACGATACCTTTCTTACCAAAGCAGGAAGAGAGTGAAAACATATCTTAATCTAAGAGTGTAAGCACACTGTGGTTCGATAAAAAGAGTACCTTGTTTACACTGTAATTTGTTTCGGTGAGTTCGTTACAACGACAAGAGTTCAAGTAATAGACCTTTCGTAAACATACAGATACTCCATGTTGGCGTTCGAATTTTTTATAGTTTTAAGAAAACAGAACTAGGAACTTTTTTATCGTTTGAAAATCGAAAATATGTCTGCACGAAAATATATATGTTTGTACGAAACACGATATCAAGCGACTCAAGCGCAAGTGTTTGAAATACGGTAAATATTTGTTTGTTTGCTTTTTAATTAAGCACAAAGCTACACAAGGGCTATCTGTGCTCTGCCCACCACGGGTATCGAAACCCGGTTTCTAGCGTTGTAAGTCCGCAGACATACCGCTGTGCCACTGTGGGCTACAGTAAAAGTAATCTAGACGCTTAACATTACTCGAGTTCAATAATAATTTAGTGAAACAAATATGACATGTGGAACAAACTTAAAAACGAGCAAGAAAAAATAAAACTTTATAAGCTTACTGTTAGTGCCTGAAAATTATCTATTATGTAGTTTGTTTGTTTGTAATTAAGCACAAAGCTACATAATGGGCTGTCTGTGCTCTGCCCACCACGGATTCTAGCGTTGTAAGTCATCAGACATACCGCTGTGCCACTGGGGGCTTTATTATATAGTAAGCTACTTTTAAAAGCTTATCTACACGCTACATCAATAATAGACATTAAATACAATTTATAAAATTATACTTAATACATTCATCAAACTGCAAACTTACATTCAGTGCATCTACAAGTATACATCATCTACACGTCTACTCCATTATTAAAAGTCCATGTCACGGGGTTTGAACGTTTTTTGCACGTGTTTGTTTCAGGATTTTGGGGCAAAGCAACAAAGAGCGTTATATGCGCATAACAATCTATAAATTTAAGTTCATAGACTAGAGGAAAGGCAGCTAATGAGCAGAATGCATCACCAAGTCTTGTTTCACCAAGAGTGGAATTTGACCGCTGTGTATAACCCCCCCCCCCCAGACCCCAATATGCGGAGTGAGTTTTTGCGGCAACGGGTTAGCGAATCATGAATCCTTGAATTCACAATCTGATCAGCTAACCAGTAGCCTTGAAAGTGTTACTTGAAAAAAAGACAGGTTGGTCGTTGTTAAGCGCAAAGCTACACAATGGACTATCTGTGCTCTGCCCACCACAGGTATCGAAACCCGGTTTCCAACGTTGTAAGTCTGCAGACATACCGCTGTGCCACTGGAGGAGGGAGACAGTAGACACAATTCGTATTCAGATTTGGATATTGTTTGATTAGTTGTTTTGGTGATCGCCTCAAGATGAGTAAGAATTTACGTACTATCTATGAAGTCAGTCACGGTCATATCTTTATATATCTATTTTTACTGATTTCTGAACTTACCCCACAATTTTTTGACCAAATGACTTTAGCTTTTGCATGTGGTCGCTTGAATCCACGGGATAAAAACTACAATAAAATTTTGAAAGAGTCATGTGGGAAACCCAAAAATAAGGAATCGTGGTTTGACTGAACTAGGGTTAAACTCTTACATAAAATAGTTTGGTAGACTGTATAAAGTTATCCAACACAGAGATAAAATATCACTATCTTCGAGACAAACGTAGTTTGCAAATAGTAATATGACAAATGGCGGTCCTATAAAATTAGTTGGTCAACGGCTGCCACCCTTTAAAACAAAGCGAGAGGACAAAGTCCACTTCGAGTCTAACGGACAGGACCGACTTGCTTGAAATTTTAAAATTTTCAAACTAGATCCCGATACGCAGTAAAAGGGTTTTGTGGACTTCCCCAACATGCTTCAATGACTTACTTTCAAATTGGCTGTTTCTGCTTCATCGGGATTTAGGTCCTTGTTTAGACCTGGGATTGGCAAGAACATATGAATGATTGTTCAAAATAAGGCGCGCAAAAAGTCTTGCTTAGTTGTTGTTGCATCACGTGAATTTTAATGAGTAATTTATTAGCTGTGTGACAAAGCTAACTGCTGCTATAGTGGAACAGATGTTTTTGACGGACTGTTCCAATATGAGAAACTGAACAAAAAATAATGGCAATACCTCTTGGTTCACCCAGGGTTGAAAACCAGATACACTATCAGACAGCAGGTCTGTGTATTAGACAACAAAGACAAGATCAAAGAATATCACTCATAACTAGCATAATTAGCATTATGTGCACAATATTGCTGCTCGGAGTCATCAATCCACTAGCCATCGCCACAACAAGTTTGTTTGTTTGTTTTGAATTTCTCGCAAAGCTACACGAGGGCAATCTGCGCTAGTCGTCCCTAATTTAGTGTAAGACTAGAGGGAAGGCAGCTAGTCATCACCACACACCGCCAACTCTTGGGCTACTCTTTTACCAACGAAAAGTGGGATTGACCGTCACTTTATAACGCCCCGCGGCTGAAAGGGCGAGCATGTTTGGTGGGACGGAGATAGCGAGTCGAACTCCCTAACCACCTGGCCATGCCGAGCCACGCCACAACAAGAGGAGTGACTGTTAATCTCAAAACAGTATAAGGAACAACTTGTAGAGTTCTGGTTAAGGTCAACTAAATCTACTTGACCGCACAGCAGTTCATTCAAATGTTTATAAAAGTCAGTAAATAAATGGCAATAAGACCACTGATTCCTGTATTACGGACCGACGTGCAATGTCTGTCGCGGATGCAATCGAACCATACTTTTGTGTGATGATACAGGTTAATTCCCAGCATATATTCCAAGGATTGTGATGGCTTACCTTCAAAAAGAAAGAACAGAAGTATTTGATTAGCCAGCAAAGAAGCCCTGATCTAAGATACGCTGGGATATCTTTAGACATCGTGTATGAAAACGTCTTACCCCACCACATGTGTTCTACTGAATAAGGAAAGGGTCAATATGCTTCATATTCTAATTCGCCGATTCATTAGATATATTTTTATGCTATACTCATTTTTATCAATTCTGCAAATGTGACTCTTTCATACAAATCCATTTAATGAAGTCATAACTCTGACCACTTTGAATTTGAAGGTACTGTGTGTTCCATTGGCTGTAATTAATGGTATACTGTTCATAGTATTCAGAGAATAAATGATGCTCCTAAAATATACTTTTAATTTCAGTTGTGTTGTTCATCTCTTATGCGACAAGTTAAACTATAAACTCTTATCCCTTTCATTTTTTACTTTCTTATTTTTGACTGATGTAACTTACTTCTAAGATGATTATCACAATAAAAAACAGGCAGTCCTGCTATGTCCAATAGAAGGAGTGAAATTCCAATCACAGCACTAGAACTGAAATATAGCATGACAACTGCCTAGAAATAAAAGTTCTGGCTGGTTAAGGACACTCCATAAGAAAAACTGCGGCAAGACCCCATGTTTCAGAAGGAACCGTATTGAACACTCTGAAAAAAACACTTAATAATAAAAGTGGTCGAAGTATAAAACCAAAATAGATGTTTAGTATCTCAGGGTACCTTCTTTACCAGATAGGAGACAGTCGAGTACAGATCTTGTTGTAAATACATGTGTGAATTTTATCTGGAATGCACTAAGCTGCACATTAACAGGAAATGGACGTGTAGCTACTCAAAAGTCGCTGTTGAGAAAAGGTAACTAAACCATAAACCATATTGTTGACATAAGCATAGGACCACAAATAGTAGAATAAGCAAAGCTGGAGATGTGCCCTTTACAGATGAATCCAAGTTCGAGATGTTGAGCAACAAACCAATGGTAGTTTCTTTGACAGAGCAGAAAAGAAAGGTGGAACAGTCATTGCACATCTACAGTGAAGTATGGTGGTGGATCAGTACAAGTTTGAAGCCGCATTTCAACTAATGGTGTCGATATTCTACACAAAATTGATGGCACCCTAACCAATAATAAGTACAGGCGAACTCTGATTCATGATGCTATTTCTTCAAAAACACTGCTCATCTGGAATGAATTCATTTTTTAGTAAGACAATGATTCCAAGCAAACAGCAACTGTGGTGCAACAACATCTTGACAGTAAATAGGCCGATGGAACACTAACAACTATGGCTTGGTCTCCACAAATTCCCGATATGAACATTAGGATTCATCTTTTAGTAAGACAATGATTCCAAGCAAACAGCAACTGTGGTGCAACAACATCTTGACAGTATATAGACCGATAGAACACTAACAACTATGGCTTGGTCTCCACAAATTCCCGATATGAACATTCTTAACCACTATGGATTATGTAAAAATTGAGGAAGTCAAAGAACTTGGATGAACTGTGTAGAGTAATACATAACGTTTGGAACAATATTCCATAATCATGCAATGATAACCTGTATTACAGCATGAAAACAAAGTATAATTATCTGTATAAAGCAAAAGGCTCATATACAAAATACTAGTGTATTGTACAACTTAATCGCTTTTGTTTTGTATTTGCATTGATAATGTTTTGTATCATTAATCAATTCACCAGCTAGTGTCATGACTCGTTTTTTGTGATTCCTCTATGTGTATCGTTTGTGTGTTTCCATAAATATTTCCATTACTGTATACCCTCTAATATTACTTCAAAACTCTCATTACTAAGTCTACGATGGGAAAAACCACAACTTTACTGTCTTCATTTGTAAACGTAAAACGTATTAAGATGACCTTAAGTAATACTGATTTCACAAGTAATATGTATGTGTGTAAATCTTTATTCCCTCCTTTCAGTTTTCTTTTCATCAGACATACGCTATTCATCAATTCACCATGACAACAATACTTTTTTTGTCAATTCCAGCTAAGGCCCGATCCAGGTTTGAACCGGCCACAGAGGGACTTTTCAATGATCGGTTGCTTAGCTACCAACACATGCCTTAGTTCATTTCCAAATGCGTAAGTAATGCCAGTAGACGGTATAAAACTGGTTTCTTTCTTACCTCTTTAATCTTTATTCGACTTACAAATGTGTTTACCGGCTATGAACCAACAAATATGTTAAAAGTTTTTTCATTTTGTTCTGTACACGAATTTATTGAATGAAATACAACAAGATCTATTCGAACACTAACTTCATATATTTAATATCAATAGTAACTGCACTGCACAAAACAAGGAAAGTCGGAATTTGTAGTATTATAGCCACGAAAAGAAAAAGCACTGTTATAAAATATTGCCCCCCCCCCAAAAAAAATCATGTTCATGCAACTATGGTTTCTAATGGTCAACTATGATCTGATATGCAAAAGATTAGTCATTCAGCCTATACTATACATAGTAATATTAAATAACCTTTTCGTAGTTATCACAAAGTGTTACATATTGCTCATGAACAACACATAGACATCAAAGAAGACACTTGGATGTTTCGTTCATATGGAGAACCATCTAAGAAATAGAAGACAGCCCATCACAGATGGCTTTTGCGAATTGACTACAAGTATGTTAAAGCTTCATTAGCAAAATGTGGAACTGCTTCCAAATCAATGGCACATTCGCTCGGACATCTGGAAAAGGTAGCCTGTCAACTATAAGACGTGTAAATAACCAGTGTCTGTCATATGTGACTCGTTGCAATCGTGATTGGGGTATCTTTTCTAAGAATGAATCAGATATTTAAAGCCAGAACTTCCCGGAGTGTTAGTTCACAAGATCAGTTTGTATAACAGACGTCCAGTGAGATGCATTTTGACCACGTTTAGGCACAAAACAGATCATCTGCAATGGATAATCAACTTGTTGAGTAATATTATTTTTGCAGATAAGCCGCACTTCACTTGCAGTATACTCATTTGAAGAGAACCAGGAATCAATATCAATACAGTTTTCAAAGAGGAACATATCACATACCATAATAGTGTGAGGAGGAATAAGCATTTATGGACGTACCTTCCTATACATCTTGTGAAATGGAATGATTAGTACCAAAAGTTATAGGATCACATCTTACCATCTTTTGTACACCAATACTCTACTAAAATTCACCTTAACTTCAGCCTAATGGATGATAACAAGGACGCCCGCCCTCACAGGGTTGAACTGGTCGACACATTCCTGGAATAACAGAGGCTAAACGAATGGAATGGTCTGCACGCTCACGGGACACAAGTCTCACCCAGCATATACGGAATTCTATTAGGAGATGCGACGCATTCGAATCCACACAATAAGTATGTCCTGAAAACAGTTCTTTCAGAGGAGTGGTCCAGAATATCACAGGGCCTTATTAGCACCCCGATTTTAATCACCAGCATCAGAGCCAGGCTGCCCTTGATGCTTTTAGTCACCATGAATCATATTGAAATGAAGTGTAATGAACTGTAAAGATGTAAATACAACTCTACTAAATGTTCATTTACGAAAGTTGGCTGGATGACCAATCATTTACATTTCAGTTAACATGACCGAGATTACCAGATGCTTGATTTGCATCAAACTGAATCGTGGAGATGACTGACACTAATATATATATTACTGGTTTTGACCTTGACAAAGTTAAAATATTATAAATTCCAATTGTTCTTTAATTGTTTTTTTACAATGTAGCTATGAAAGCTAAAGCAAATGAAACTTGGATTGACATTTAGTTTAAAAAAAAAATGCAAGATACTCCTAAATACTATGCACAGCAAAGGTGCTTACTTACCGAGATTTTACTGTAACTCTTAGAAAATATATGTTTTTGATTTTGCGCAGAATATTTTTTTTTGTGAAAGTTACTTGTGATTAGGGAATAGCTCAATTCAAACAAATGAAACTTGATTGATTCAAGGTCAAATCCCTCCCATGCCAAGATAGAACAGAGAATCCGGTGCTGAACTCAGCTTAATTGACACAAGCGGATGAAAATGATGACACATTCCCCCTGATAGGAAAACCCCCAGCTAACAGCTGCTATCTATCATACAGCTGGGTAGACTGAAACAATTGGGGTAAAATGTCTTGCTCACTAACACAACAGCATGATGCGAGCCAGCCTCGAACTTCCATCCATCGGACTGCGAGTCCAAACCACGAAGCCACTGAGCCCCAACTTAATTGCTTAGGACAGGCAGATACGTTTACGAATCACCCATCGATTTAAGATTTATATGTTGATAACTTTGAGCAGTAGGCTATCTATAATGCCGCTGTTACAAAGGGCATTTTTATGTATTATCTAAATCACAAACAAGCTACTGAAAAATTAGAGAGGGTAGTTTTAAAAAAATTATTTGTGAAAGTAAAGAAGAATATGTTATGATATGTTAACTACATACATCTGCCATATTCAGAGTCGATGAGGCTTTCGCCAAATATCAGGGTTCATCAGGCCGGCTGAGATACAACAGAATGATAAAATCCTATAACCCGAACGCTTTCGAAAGATGGACCTTTCTTCTTCAGAATCAGTTTGCCCCTGAAGAAGAAAGGTCTACCTTTCTAAAGTGCTCGGGTTATAGGGTTTTTTATCATTTTGTATCAAGACTTCTAGAACCTACGCGTTTTTCTGGCATCATGAATGAGATAAAACAAACATAGTAATGGTCCAGGCGCTATTTATATCACCAACTTTCATGCACAATTCGACCGACCTCGTAGCAAGAGACTGTAATAATTACAGGATGCAATAACCAAGAAATGGTTCGACTCTACTTAGTAATCCTTGTACATAAGTCCTAGGCTCTTAGTTACACTACATTGATGCCTACCCTGACATGACCATGATATTATGAACGGCATACCAAGTCAGGAATATATAACTTCCAACTGCAGTAATATTAAAGTCAAGTATGCATTTTACAATTTGACATTAAACTTTAATATTGAAAGCCATGTGAGGATGATCTAAGAATAGCTGTATCATCCCTATATTCTTGTTTGCATTCTTTTGGGCACTGCCATCCCTACTTCAGTTTGCATTTACAAAATGTTTCATTACTTTTTTTGTGACGTTTTTCTCTTGACTGAAAGTAAGTATATTCTGTGATTGTGTGTGTAATAAAATTTATTATTATGTGTATTGATTTTTTTACTCCTTTACTTCATATATAATAGAGGGGTTGGCTCCCTAAAGACACCGACTGTATGGTGTACAAAGCATTGAGTATTCTAAATGTTACAGTCATCTAATGTTCATCTATTATTGGCTGGTAATTCCAGTTTCACCCTGTACATGAGCTTTTTTTAATTAAGGGAACACCAAATTTCTGTAAGAAAGCTAACTTCGTGGGGTAATGATAGCATCGTTTACACTAGAATTATGATTTTTTTTAATTACTACTAGTTATTACGACAAAGCGATGACATCGTGCTCTGCCCAGAAACACATAGAGCGGATTTAGGTTTAAACTGACGTTAGTGATAAGTAGTTGCAGAGTTATCTCGACTGAAACAAGGAGAAAAAAGATAAAAAATTTGGTGGGTTGGTCACTTTCTGGTTTGGTATCTTAATGATGGTTTCTTGCCTTGTTTTGGGGCTTGTTGGGTATAGAAA
>NW_013666361.1:107133-109757 GCF_000517525.1 Limulus polyphemus
CAAATGAAAGTGAGTGGCAATCATCTTTTAAAGTAAAACTCTCTGTCATTGTTGATTTTTTAGCGTGCATATTTGTTTTATGCTTATTGAGTACCTTGGTCATTCTAACATATAGAGTCTACTGACTCTATGATAACGTCACTAATTGCGGGGCGAGATCTTTCGGAAACGTATCGCGCACATTAGACCTTCGAATTCACAGTCCAGCACGCTAACCACTAAACTATGCCCAAAATAATAAACAAATAGAGAAATTAATATAAATATACTAACATAACTTTGAATTTAAAGTATTCCAGCTAAGTTTCAAAATACTCATCATTAGCTACAAAAAGTAATCAGAGTGTTTGCAATATTTTAATTTTACAAATACGTTTTAAAAAGTAATAAAATGTGTTTGTGGTTTGAGGTTGTACTCTTTCAAACGGCAATGGTCATAATTCCAAAACTATCTAAATCGTCGGAATTCAGTGATGTCGGCGTATTGTCTTTGTAGGAACAATGTGGGCCTTTTAAATACCAGTAGGACATACGAGTGCTTCACGAATAATATTTATATTAAAATATATGTATTATTATTATTCTCCAGTGCAAGAGGACAAAAAAATGTGTGATACTTATTAATGCTTTAAAATTATAGCTTTTCACGTAAGTTAAACCTAAATTTTAATTTCACCGAAAGGGGGCCGAAGACCGCCAGAAGAGGTCACCCGTTTTAACCGCTCGCATCACTGCACATTAGTATGTTGTCAGTCAATCAGTCAGTGGACACTAAAATGAAGTTACAGAATGGACACTTAACGTTGCATTTTTACTGTCGTGTCGTCAGTAAAACGTGCGCATGCCATGAATCACGAGAAGAATTATGCGCTATGTAGGCTACAACGCAGTATGACATATGAACTTCAAAAGCAAGAAATATAAAAAAATATTTGTTCTCTTAATTTTGGTTTTATTTTCTCTTGAAACAGAACACTTTCGGGAACCCTGCGCAAGTACATCTTGTGTATGTGTATATATATATATATATACTTGAGGGACTTGTTCCCTCTAAGTCTCACCATTAACCACTTGAGGCCTCATGCTTGCTACACCAAAATTTGCTATTGTACTGTACGATTCAAATTCTTCAGAATGAATGAAGATGTCAACATCTTTTTAATAAGTGTTAATACACAATAGATGTTAGCTAGTTATATATGTATCCACTGAATAACATGGAGAAAAGCAGTAAATCCAACAAATTCCTCTTTGCGAAAACATTTATATACAAGTTCTTTAAATGTAATTTACGAAGTCCCCCGATGGGATAGCGGTAAATCTACGGACTTGCAACGCTAAAACACAGGGTTCTATTCCCCGCTGTAGACACAGCAGATAGCCCAATGTGAATTTGTTCTTATCAAACAAACAATTTTATGAAAATTAATCAGTTTGTGTAAATTGTAGCAACTGAAAATGTCGGGTAATCGCGTATTTCGGAAACACATGCCGCTAAATGATTCATCAAATACCGTTGTGGCTGTTTTATATATGTTCAAGTTCTACGTCGTTACATTTCGTTTTTATGTTCCAATAACAGTTGTGACTGTTTTATATATGTTCAAGTTCTACGTCGTTACATTTCGTTTTTATGATCCAATAACAGTTGTGACTGTTTTATATATGTTCAAGTTTTACGTCGTTACATTTCGTTTTTATGATCCAATAACCATTGTGACTGTTTTATATAAATTCAAGTTTTAAGTCGTTACATTTCGTTTTTATGATCCAATAACCATTGTGACTGTTTTATAGAAATTCAAGTTTTAAGTCGTTACATTTCGTTTTTATGATCCAATAACCGTTGTGACTGTTTTATATAAATTCAATTTCGTAACTTACAACAAATATAAAGTTCTCGTAATATAGAAACGACGTGTAATCCTACAGAAACACGGGTCGTTAACCTGGCTTTAATTCGGACTTACCGCTTTTAAACAGTCATGAATAAAAATACGCAAAAAATAATAATTTTACGATTATTTTATTGCCACATCTGTTTCTTGTTACGCGAACGAATTTCGAATGATCTACCAGTGGATTTATTTATGAAAAAAACAACAACACACATTATGGTTAGTGATTATCGTGAGGAGAAAACGTATGCAGTTTATCATTATGACTTATTATTATTATTACTAGCTCTCTACATAATTTATTTTTGATACAGTGAATATGAATAGCATCCAGCTATATTTGAAACAGCTGCAACGAATCTCTGAAGTTTTTTTTTTACCATTTAACAGCAAAAGATATAAGGCATTCTATACATTTCTATTTATGGCGCCGTCCCTAATACTTAACTACTGACAAGAGGTAAGACAAACAGTCAGCAGCGCCCTACCACCCAATCGGCGCTAATGGATTTAAACGCGGGAAATATTTTATAGTTTCGCACGGATTCGAACCCAGCTCTGAAGTGCAGAACTATACCACGGGACCAATCCGCATCAGACGTTTTATAGAAAATAAACATCAATAATAATAAAAAAATAAAAACAGTATGAGATATTTTAAGTAATTATGTCGTGTTATTAAATAAATAACTCAACTGGTTTAACATATACGTGTGTGTGTGTGGA
>NW_013666361.1:110049-112705 GCF_000517525.1 Limulus polyphemus
TAAATAACTCAACTGGTTTAACATATACGTGTGTGTGTGTGGAGTATTAAACGCAAAAAAACATAGAATATTTTATAAGGAAGTGGTTGCTGTGTCTGTTGTTTTCTGGACGCACGGAAATAATATCCGAATTAACTTGTATAAATTAATAAACGTTACAACAACGAAAAAGTTGAACCCCTCATTCGTCGTAATCAAATTGGCAGATTATATATCATTAATCTAAACAAACTAAGTACATTATGTACTACAGTTCTCTCCCACCACCCCCGGTAGCTCATCAAGAAGTCTAAGTGCTTATAACGCTAAAAATCTGGTTTCGACACCTACGGTGAGTAGAGTACAGAAAGCTTATTGTGTAACTTTGTATTTAACAACAGACAAATAAATACTACAATTCTTACATATAAGTACGAGACAATTTTGTTAATAGCTGTAATAATACCTATAACTTGTAGTGTTCTTAACTGAATAGAAAGATAGTTGATAATCGACAATTTTTTCATTTTTCAGACCGGATGTCCATCACCAAGGCATCTGTTTCTTGTTGTCCAACTATTCTTCGGTCTGTCTGGATGTCCGTTACGCTAGACTTCCTTTTGGCGCAGGACCGTTTATCTCAACTTCCCTTCAAACTGTAATCGCACGTTTCTTTCATCATCCATCAAACTCTAAACTACCTGTCTGTCAGTCATTAAAGTCAGTTAAGACCAACCAACTTTTCTCCTTGTATTTGGACGCCCAATAATCTATATATTCATTATATCTGCTTATTCTTTCGGTTATTCATTCAGTAGCTCCTTCTTTCGTCCACTCTTCTAACCGTATACGTTATTCCAGTTGAGAGTTTAGTATTATAAAGTACATTAATAAGTTTTATCCATTTGTTCAACACGTAATTCTTCTATATATTAATTATTTTTCTATAAATTGTTTTTTTTGTTTTATTGTTATTATTATTATGTTAACGATCGATATACATTCATTACCCTCTAAAAGCTTTACCCACACTGAATCACTTGAGTTTTAAATATGTCAAAATACCAAATATTCAAATCGGCAACTTCTGACACGTTTCCTATCGGGAATGAGTAGGTTCATTCCTGTTAAATTAGCGACCTCTAAGACGTTTCTTGTATTGGATATGAATCCTCTTATGATAAGACATCCTGAGGGTTACCAACTGATTAGAGTTCGATGTTATTAAAAATAAAAGGGAAGTATAGCAAGCTTTCATGAAATCAATATTTGGTATATACTAACGCTACTGCAATAATAACTACTGGTGTTGGAAAGCAATACCCAAGCAGCAGGAGTTCAGTATTTAATCGATAAATACAAATAGAAATCACTACAGAAGAATCCCAGAATAGTGGAATTAACTATATATAGTATATTACAAAGACCAAAAGTTGGATAATTTGTGTTGTGTGTGTGGGGGGGGGGGGGTATAATGTACACATACACATAAAGCTAATATTGTTAATATTACTTCAAATGAATAAATCATATACATGACTTTATACAAAATACTTGGTAAAACAAGAAAACAGTAACTGATTTATTGCTAATATTGGTATATCAGCATGCAATAGGTTTTTTCTGGGGTTTATATGGTGGAATCGAGTCAATTCATTCTTCTATTGATTTTTAGCTCTGTAAAAAGTAACATAACATGATGCTACTTGAGGCTGCGTCAGTTCATTAAAATCAGCCAGCTAGAAAAAAGGGATAAACGTTTACATTGGTTTCATATTCCTAGATAGATGAAGAAAAAGCTTCCAAATCAATGGATTCTCATCTTCCATTCTGAACGTTTTGTTTATTTGCTTACGAACATTGCTTTGTAAAAGAAATCAGTGTGAACTTTTAATAAAATATTTTATGGTATAGAAAACTACATTACATTAAGGTGCGGAATTATTACAAACTAAGAAACAGATTTAACCCTTCTTTTTTTTCTTTTTTTTGTAAATATGCCAACATAGTTTTCACAAAACAAATCCTACAACAAAACAACTATGCAAAAACAATAAAATTTTACAATAAATCTAATATTATAAAACACAGTGTGTATCTGTCTGTCTCTCATTTACGCATTAATGTCATAGCAACTTATTACGTAATTTAAGTAGTTTGGCTTCATGTCAGTTAGAAACGAGTGGTCTACTATTGACCGAAAATTAAAGATATATTTGTACTAAAAATGCACAATTTCGCAATCTGAAAATGTATCTTTGTTAAATCGTCGAGCTACACCAGAAAAGATGTAAATATACTTTAGTAGACATTTTATACAACATATTAAAAGTTTTTAAAAAGGTCTAACGTTAGGTCGCAGAATAATATTAAATTATTTATTGATAGTATTGTTACGTCTCCGTTTGTTAAATAACTTTCCGTAACTTCGTTCCGACGAAACTTTAGCGACACAAGTCCGTACTTAATAAAACTGGCTTATTCTTTCCGAATAAAACTTTACGATACACTTATTTTCAATATTCGCGCTAAAACAAACACTATAATGAACGAACATTAACTTCAACAATACCCTGTGACTGCAGTTCAATTACTCACTATCAACACACACACATTATTGTCCCGTCACGTTGTCACCCTCTTTTATATACCAGACTACCCTATATCTTCGATGACG
>NW_013666361.1:112715-121877 GCF_000517525.1 Limulus polyphemus
CTACTACTACCCTATTTAAGCCGTCTCCAGCCATTATTATCCTATATCTAGTAAATGCTAGAGCATTCGCCAAGGTACAGGATAGTTCTAGAAAATAGGTGGCGCCACACCAGTCACGTGACCTCGATGACGCAACAGTATTAAGTGCGGTAAGGTTTAGCCCTAACTGAACTAAAGAATCCCAGAATAGTGGAATTAACATTGAATAGGTTTAACTAATGTTAGGACTAAGACAAGTGGACTTATAGATTTCAATGTCTGCGATTACAATTATTTTGTATTACTCTAAAAATCCTGTATTTAAAAAAGTACTGTTGCAATAAAGATAATAATTTTGTCGCAAATGTTTTGAGGGTCTCTGGTAGTATAGTCAATAATATAAGATCACAGATAAGCTTGAGAACAACTCTCTTCTTACTGGATGAAGAAACAAAAGTGCTAAGCAAGCTTATTACATCTATGACAATGTTCATACATAAAACAATTTTGAATGATAATAAAATGAGCGTTTGTTAATTAAGACCAACTATATTCATACACATCCCACTATTGATCATTCTGTTTAATTTGTATAAGGCAGTAGTCAAGGTGTTTTCTCACACATTATTATCAAAATAAATATTAAATTATTATACAAACAATCAATGATTGAATTCTGTGATACTTTGTCTCACAAATTTTGTCTAATTTTAACTTATTTTTTTCATATTACACCATTATATGCCTATATCACTTAATCAAAATGCTAATGCTTAAGTGTCCAGAAGCCATTTTTCTAGTGAACTTGATACATTACATGATTAAATATGTACTATAATATGAAGTTACAAACAGAAATACTTCAAAAGCATATGTACATTTTACACATTGACATGCTTGATATTTTTTAAAAATTTTGTTCTCTAAATTTTTGGTCATGATTAGTTTTTTTTTTATATTTTGAATTAAGCTAAATGATACCATAATAGATGTTGCTATGATCAGGAAAATATGGATGTCTTTAAAGTTTAAGAATAAATTTGGACCCTTAATTTGGCATTCAAAAAATTGTAATGCAGGCATACAGATGGATTTTAACCAAACCCTATTACAAAGCCCATATTTAGAACTGTTGTGATTCATAGTAAGATGGTTTCCCTCTAAGGTCTAGTGTAAACTGATTCAATAAATTCAGTACTATACTCCTTGTTACAGATTCTTCAGCTACAGACTTGTTTGAACAAGTAACATTAACTTTATATGTAGGTCTTGTGTAAACTAATTCAAGAAATTTAGTACTACACTCCTTGTTACAGATTCTTCAGCTACAGACTTGTTTGAACAAGTAACATTAACTTTATATGTAGATCTTGTGTAAACTAATTCAAGAAATTTAGTACTACACTCCTTGTTACAGATTCTTCAGCTACAGACTTGTCTGAACAAGTAACACTAACTTTATGTGTAGGTCTTGTGTAAACTAATTCAATAAATTTAGTACTACACTCCTTGTTACAAATTCTTCAGCTACAGACTTGTTTGAACAAGTAACATTAACTTTATGTGTAGGTCTTGTGTAAACTAATTCAATAAATTTAGTACTATACTCCTTGTTACAGATTCTTCAGCTACAGACTTGTTTGAACAAGTAACATTAACTTTATGTGTAGGTCTTGTGTAAACTAATTCAAGAAATTTAGTACTATACTCCTTGTTACAGATTCTTCAGCTACAGACTTGTCTGAACAAATGAAATTAAATTTATATGTAGGTCAAGTGCAAAGTAATTTGATAAATTCAGTGTACTATATTATAATCTTTGTAGCAGTCATCAAGTACAGACTTGTCTGAACAAGTAACATTAATTTTAAGTGTAAAACCAAGATGAAATACTTAGCAAGTTACATTAATATTTTTGTTATGGAAAGCTATAAACATATTTTAAATTAATAAAATGCTCTGCATTTGTTTCTGACTTAAGCTAAGATGTGCATGCAAACAAAATGTTCAAGACATATATCTGAAATTAATTTGCATTTATTTTATGCATGGCAACTTAAATTTTCCTTTACTAGCAATAACACACAAGCTTTGAAGCTATACTTGCACTATCACTGGATTGAAAACAGATATTTATGCTCAGTGAATAAAATATTGTTTTGTTTGTTTGTTTGAATTTATGCACAAAGCTACACAATGGGCTATCTGTGCTATGCCCACCACGGGTATTGAAACCAGGTTTCTAGCATTGTAAGTCCGCAGACAAACCGCTCTGCCACTGGGGGGCTAAAATATTGTTCCAGCAATACTTGAAGCTTAAAAATCCAATTTTGTTTTTAGACTTTTATGCCTATTTATATCAGTTTGTTTCCAAAGAGATCTGATAAAAAATAACTTTTTTTTTAGAATTTATATTTCATGTGTGAAACAAGTCAAAATTGTTGGGACATTTTATGGTTTCTTATGACATTCATCTAAGAAATTGATATTACTTCCTGGTAAAAATTACTCCTTTTAAAATTTTGAATGCTTATTAGTGCATGAAATATTTTATGCTAATATGATTTTTTTTTAAAGTTTACATTCATAGTATGTATAGAAATTATAGTTTTTTAAACATTTCATGTTTATTTATCATTGTGCATTCACAGGAAGAAATTGCTTACATTTGTTTAGTAAAAATTGCGTTATTTAGAATCTTGTATTTTTAGTGTGTGAAAAAAAATGCAGCCATTCCTGACATTTTAAGTTAACGATTTTAATGTTTTCTGACAAACCTTGATCATATTAAGACACACCTTGTGTTATTAACAAAAGTAATAGTTTAGCGATTTTCCACTTTCTGTATCTCCGACTGTGGTAACTCAAACTATCACATATTTTCAGTAGGTGTGCTCTATTGGACCCTTACTTCATATACCAAATTTCAAAGCAATCCATTAAGAAATACCTGAGATACAAAATCTCCAATTTTGATTGAGTTTCTTCCCTTTTTTTTCTCTTCGCACCAAAAGTACAGAAACTTTATTTGATAGAAAACATACTCAACTTTCATGGATTTTTCTTTTTCATATTTGGTACCCTGACAGATCTTTACAAGCTACAATTAGGAGTCTCATTTGGAATAAGTATAAGCCTCCTGACTGAATATATCTTGTCATCAATCTCAGCCCCTGCAAAAATTACTTTTTAAGCAGATATCATTTTAAATTAAACTTTTAATGAGAGTCACACATAGAATTTTGTGGATTTCTGAGCCCATCAAATTTGCTTGTTAATGTTTTGCGCAAAGCTATGCAATAGGCTATCTGCACTCTATCCACCACGGGATCTAACGCGGGATTTAAGCGTTGTAAGTCCCTAAACTTATTGCTAGCCCACCGGAGACAACTTGGTCAAACAACGCTGTAAAAAAAAAGTATAAGTCGTGGAGAGGCTATTTTAATATACAATAACCGCTGGACCCAGTGCTTGATAAACCTTTATACTGTACAAGTCCAACAAATACACTAGAAAAGTGAGCCGATGTCCCATCTATTGCGTTTAAATCATTAGATTTCCTATCAAATTACACTTATGTCTGAACAATGCACAGCTGTGCTATTAATCTTAATAGTTTTATAGCAACGCTACCCTCCTAAAAATATTGTATGGTTTCGGAAGCGTTACACTCTTTTGATTATGATAGTTCTAACACTTGAAAAAATGCAAATCTATTCGTCACACTTGACCGTTTTATGGTATGACTTTTGTTTTGAGAATTTTCGTGCAAAGCCGTCTCTAATTTGGAACTATTAAACAACAGAGAAGGCAGATAGTCAACAGCACCCACCGCCAACTCTTAAACTAATCTTATCTGATAAAAAAGTATGACTGTCACTCTTATAGCGCACCCAAAAGTGCGTTAGCACATTTATTTTGTAGCAACGGTACGCGAATTATAAAACCCTTGGATTCACAATCCGGGAACGATAAATAGGCCACGTCTATTTCAAGGCTAATTTCAAGGTTTATTAAAAATGTAATCGATCACTTAAACACTAAAAAAAGTGCAGGTGTTCTCCACTGTATATTTTATACAAACCGGATCTTATTGACGAGAAATGCGTTACTGTATAAACTGAGGGCCGCGGGTTTGAATTCCCGTCCCACCAAACATTCTCGCCTTTTTCAGCCGTGGGGGCGTTATAATGTTATTGTCAATCCCACTATTCGTTGGTAAAAGAGCAGCCCAAGAGTTGGCGGTAGGTGATGATGACTAGCTGCTTTCCCTGCTAAACTAGGAACAGATAGCGCAGATAGTCCTCGTGTAACTTTGCGCGAAATTCAAAACAAACCAAAGCTTGATAAAGCTTAACACCGATATAAAGCAGTTTGACCCAATGCAAGACTTTGCTACGTAAAAACGTCACAATGATCTTTCGATATGACTGGTATTATTGTGATACGTATACCTTCTATAGATTACTGTTATATTTCAGAATTATTATTATTATTTTACGAAATCGTCTTCGTGAAACTTAGTCATTACAATCGTTCGCTGCTAGATTTATGAAAGTAATACATTTGAAATGACCAAACGAAATTAAGCTCTGATTGCTTTAGTGTCTCCTTATGCTATAGAAACGACAGTAAAAGATAGTTATATTTGTAACCAAACTGACAAACGAAATAAATCGAAACTAGCGAATTATACACCACATTAATTGATGAAATATCAATTATGTACATAAAAGGGTAATAAGAAAGGTAAGACTTGTCAAAATAGTACACTTGTGCAGATACTTGAATATCACACATATTTCGACAGCAAACATATGCAAGTTTTGGGTTTGTTGTTATAAAATAAACCTTTTCAAAAGCGGGTTTGTTAAAAGGTGGGATGAAAGACGGGGGTTTGTTTATATTTACATCAGTGTAAATAATTTTATAACGCTTGTACAATTAGGGTGATTCAAACGTAAAAGAACACAAGAACATGTCCAGAACTAAAACACGTGCTTCCTGACCGATCTGGTCCAGATGATACCCTGTATTCAACACAAAGGTACATGAGAACAGAAGTTAGGTCAGAGACAAAACAAAAGAAAGAACAAAGATTGTTTGTTTATTTTAAATTTCGCGCAAAGGTATCTGCGCTAGCAGTCCCTAATTTAGCAGTGTAAAACTATAGCAGTGTAAAACTAGTCATCACCACCCACCGCCAACTCTTGGGCTACTCGTTTAGTAACGAATAGTGGGATAGACCGTCATATTATATTGTGCCCCCACGGCTGAAAGGGCGAGAATGTTTGGTGGGACGGAGATTCGAACCCGCGACCCTTAGATTGCGAGTCGAGCGCCCTAGCCCCCTGGCCATGCCGGGCCTAGAGAACAAAGGAAAACAATACATATATTTTAGTTTGGGACCACCCTACAGATAATATTCGAATATTCATTAAGACTTTACTAGCTAGTTATCCTGAAAATGTAAAGACGACGAATTTCATTACGTAGGATCTATTTCGTGCTTTTTTCTTTTTTTTACAGATCAAAAGGAAGGCGTCTAAGTCACAACTAAACTTAATAAACTTCAGCATACTAACAAAGCAAAGAAAAGAAAACGGGCGAAGAACACATTACAAAGAACTTCTAATGAAATTTTCAGTCCTTTCATATTTTAATCAATTTCTTCTTTCCAGGGCGTTTTCTATCAAACTTACGTGATTTAATGATGTACTTGTTTTTCAACCATTTCTAATATTATACTCACCACTATATGATCTCCCACTTCCCCGAATCGTGCGGAATTGGCTATATAAAATGCGGACAGTTAAGAAAAGCGCGTATCTGATAATTTGGCACGCATCAGTACGTCCGCTGGAGCTTTCTGAATCAAAATTGGTGTCAAAATGCATTAACGAGATAGGGATGGGTAACCATGGTGAACATCACAGTTAATTACATGTCACTTAGGTGATGGAAGTATTACTACCAGATTTCAAGAGATTACACGGCGTCTTATTTAATAAATTCAAGAAACACTAAATATTTAATTGTTTGTTTGTTTTGAACTTCGCGCAAAGCTACACGAGGGCTATCTGCGCTAGCCGTCCCTAATTTAGCAGTGAAAAAACTACATCTATCACCACCCACCGCCAACTCTTGGGTTATTTTTTTACCAACGAATAGTGGGATTGACCGCCACATTTCAACGCCCCCACGGCTGAAAAGGCGAGCATGTTTGGTGGGACAGGGATTCGAACTCGCGACCCGCAGATTGCGAGTCGAGCTCCCTAACCACCTGACCATGCCAGACCTCTAAATATTTAACTTGTCCCACTACAGCAGAATGCAATAAGGCACCCCGCAATCTAAATGTCTTACATTTCTATAATGTTAAATATACAAACTTTAAATTAAATCCTATTAACGTCTTCCCAGTTGAAGAGTGAGCTAAAAAGGCAGCAAAGTTTTACAACTGATGACTTTTAAAGTTATGTATTCATACATTTACTCTGTTTTATGAAATTCCATTTACATTGAAAAAAATATAAAGATACAAAATGTCACTTATTTTTGTCAAGTATTTTTGACAAGATATTGTATTTTCTTTAAAAATTTGCTTTAAATAAGTTAACTGGTCGAAATGCCCATTTTATAGTAACAGAGTCTAATAAAAGACTTATATACTGATCGCAGTATGACAAGCTGACTTACTTGCATGTATATCGTCCACATGGGATTCTATTTGTTCAAGCAATTGATAATACAAATAGCGTCTCGACAGCTACTATGCCTATCACATCCCAGCCGGTTTGACAAGCCCTAGTATTAGACGAAAGGCCTCGTCGGCACTCGGCAGTGGATATAGAAGATATAGTTTGGTTGACATATTATACATTCTTCTGTGCCTTAATTCATCTTCACTAATCCTTTATTGTTTTTCTACAGTATGGATACTTTCATGTTTTATCTATACACGTACCCATAAATCTGTAATACACAAATATGGAACTTCATGTGGTTCAGTAGAGCAAAAGGTATCTAACATGATGTAATGCATAAAAGATAACACAGACTAACCATGTAACAGAGGTACTGCTGGTAGAAAAGGGAAGGTAGAGAGTGGTAAAATGTTGAAATACAAAGTCTCAAAAACGTAGGAAACGCATCGGGCCCAACTAGTCTTTCTAATATAGAGAGATAATTCAGGTTTAACTCATTTGTATGAACCACCCGCATCATGGTATCATTATATCTAAATTTTACTCTTCGTCTGTCTCTTCACATCAAATAACAGTGGACTTAATTATGTTTTGCATAACAAACTCTCCATATTTCGTATATGTATTTCATTACGATTAGGGGGATGTTAATATTTGTGAATTTACGCTTGTTTTTGGTCTGTTTCGGATGTTCGCGCAAAGCCACACAAGAGCTATCTGCGTTAGCTGTCCACAATTCTAAAAAGATAATCTAAAGGATAGGCAACAGCACCTATCGCCAACTCTTGTGCTACTCTTAATTTAGTAGAAGGAATTCACCATCACCAATATAACCCAGGACTCCAACGTGTGGGGCGCTATTTTGTGTGTGTGTGTGTGTGCGCGCGCGAGGTAATGGAACATAAACCATGGACTTTTAGATCCACAGTCCAGCATGCTAAATACTAGTCCATGTCTCTCCTCCCCCACCCCAGCTGCAAAGACAAAAGACGTATACTATTCTCCAACCAATTTAAGTCAAATTAAAAACTGATATGGAAGTAAGAGATTATTGCCACCAAATACATGTGGTTCAAAATAAATACAAACCAGGTTTGTTTTTCCTCATCTCTGTAGCTAAGACTTTAATGTCGATTTATCTGAAAGATAAAATATCTATCAGCTAAGACGAAGTATAAAAGCTGTGAGAGCGCCACCTACCATCCGTGTAATTGCAGCAGTTATTCAAAGACTATTGGTTTCTGGCTTTTTGATGTGACTAGTACGTGATAAGATTACATTCTTATTACTATTTTAATTATATATTTTTCCACATTTTATACTGTAGAATCATATATATATATAACACCACGAAACCGTAAATTTCTAAACGAATTTAAAATGTTTTGCCTGTAACTTACGTGCCAATTAGCTGAGTTCTGGTTTTAGTTTTAAATATTTTAAAGTCAGTTATATAATTTACAATACATAACTTTATCTGCAAAATGTTTCATTCATTCACAAATTCCTAGTATTCAAGCAAACACTCAGCATTTCTGGCACAGTGCCAACAACTACAAACCGATTGCAAAATGTTTTGTAATTTGTATGATTTTGTTTTATCTACACAACCAGTTATTACTTAGTTGCAAACATATGTTGGTGTATATTATAAACAGATATAATACACGTAAGATACACCGTATAAAGTGGAAAAATGAAAAAAAAAACAAAGAAAAACACAGATTAGTATTTTAGAAAAATGACTAAAAGTAGATATATGTAAGTGTAATGTTAGGTCTACATAAGATCGAACACGGCTAGCCTTGACGGCAGCCAAGTATTATATATAATAGTGACTTATAAGCGTCATTGAATGTTCTTACTTATTTTATGAACTCTATGCACAAGAATAGTCATAGAATATATTGGACGTATAAACCTAGACAAACATAGCGATGAATGCCTATAGGCAGAATGACAGTGCGAATAATAAACAGAGTCAAATATATACAACATATACAAACTGATGGACGAACGGACACATGGATACCTAAACAAAGAAGGAAGCGCTAATTTATGACCGCTACGCTTTAAATTATGTTCAACTTTTTATCGATCATAGCGAACTTGAGTTGCTTAGTTTTTTTTTTGTTGTTGTTTTAATCTCGGCATATTAAGTTCAGTTGCATCCCTACAGTTATCATTAGTCTACCTATACACGTGACTAGACCACCCGTGACCCGTTGGGTCACCCACTATTCAGAGGTTATGAAGAGTTCAAGCTAATTTCAATATTGCACCGAAATGAAGGTTTATTTTGAGATAATTTAATTAAATATTTCACTCCATTCATGTTATTCATAATTCAAGAAAAGATATTTGACTGTTGATCGGGAGTAAAAGGAAAGACCATTTTATTTTTCATAAAAGTGAAGTCAGAGTTTTCAGGTATTGTGATGAATAAGCCATATTCACAGTTGATTCAAAACGCCTG
>NW_013666361.1:122105-124488 GCF_000517525.1 Limulus polyphemus
AAGATCTTGTTTTTGTCATCTTACGCCTTTTAATGAAGATGGGAACATTGACAGGGAAATAGATTAATGACAAGATTTATATGTTCATCTTTATATTTAAATTAAAGTTGTTCGTTCTTCTGGTTTAAAATGTTACGGTGAAGAACTTGCTGAACCAATTTCAATGACGTTCCAAATTTCAATAAATGGATAAGCATTAGAACGAACAGTTCGAATTTAGCAGCAACTTCCATCTTACTGTCTTAAGGCTGAGAAGGAGAGTACCTGAGCGCGGATGTCGATCGGCAGCAAAATACGTAGAGCTGAAGTCAAATATATAGATACGTGAGATAATAAAAAAGACATTAAAGACAAAAGAAAATATCTACAAGAGTCTTAAAAGTTAGATAGTAAAGAGAAAAAAAAGTATATCGCTTCGCGTAACACGGGTACTTTTGTATCATCGTGTGTTACGACTTAAAATAATGGAAGAGGCAGACCACGTCCCATCATTTATAACATAGCCTTTAATCCAGCAGTGGTGGGCACTTCTGTTTAGTACAATATAAATAAACACTGAAATGACTGTAAGAAACCACCTATACTGTTTACTGGCCAAAGATTGATGAGAACTTGGAAGCGTTATAATTCATTTACACTATATCCTCATCAAAATATTCAAAAACGAACAATTGATTCGCCATTGAAGACACCGATTTTACAATCCACCCAAAGATTGAAGTGCAATAAAAAGGGAACTTGGAAACGTTACAATTCATTTACTCTGTATCCTCATCAAAAGATTCAAAAACGAACAATTGATTCGCCATTGAAGACACTGATTTTACAATCCACCCAAAGATTGAAGTGCAATAAAAAGGGAACTTGGAAACGTTACAATTCATTTACTCTGTATCCTCATCAAAAGATTCAAAAAAGAAAAATTTACTCTATATTGAAGACACTGGTTTTACAGCTGGGTAAGATAAAGAATAATAATAAGGCAGTAATTTAAATTATTCTCCATTATCAATCTGTGGGTAGTAATACTGGCTTCTGTTTTCGATGTACATACAATATCGTTTTCACCGGACTTTTATTACAAAGAAAATTACAGTAAAAGTTTGAAAACAACTTCACTTTACGGATAAACAAATTAACATTCTTGTATTAACCATAAAATCAGTAAAACTCAGTATGTTAGTTGGAAAATTTTGAAATGCACGAACTGAAGGTAACACTGATTTGTGGAGTGTAAGTGATTTTGTATCGTTTTCTTTACCTGCCGGTCCAGCATGGCCAGGTGGTTAGGGCGCTCGACTCGTAATCTGCGGGTCGCGGGTTCGAATCCCCGTCTCACCAAACATGCTCGCCCTTTCTGACGTGGGGACGTTATAATGCAACGGTCAATCCCACTATTCGTTGGTAAAAGAGTAGCCTAAAAGTTGGCAATGGGTGGTGATGACTAGCTGCCTTCCCTCTAGTCGTACACAGTTAAATTAGGGACGGCTAGCGCAAATAACACTCGTGTAGCTTTGCGCGAAATTCAAAACAAACAAACAAACTTTACCTTCCTTAATATACCATATTGTAAGTCGGTTAAAAAAGAAGAAAAAATACTCGGTAGATCTTCCGTGTAAGAAATGTAGGGAAAAAACTACACTTATTTAAGCTTATGCAAACGGATAGCCTATAAAATTCTTTCTATAATTTATATAAGTTTTCAGTGTGAATGAACATTAAAAAACTAATGTCAACAGTACTAAGCTTACAATATACAACAATGTCTGAGGAGTTATTGCTATTAGTCATTGAGTTAAAATTATCTTTGAGACTTCAAATAAATAAAACATGACTGATCGGAACAGACTAAAAATGTATGAACAACACTGTCTGGATGAATGGTTTTGATTAAAGTATACATTTCTGGCAAGATATAAATAAATAATATAAAAAACGATGAAATCCTAAAGCTTTTGACAGATAGACCTATCTTCTTAAGCAGTAAAGAAAAAAGACTTAAAGAGTAGGCCATAAGTAACTAAAGTTTATCCAGTCAGTGAACCATTGATTTTGTTTCAACCAGGTGTGCGATACAAAACGTGTTCTTTCTACAACATGCAGCACAAATATAAATCATCAACTTTTACGTTATTTTAAAACGACGCTTTACTTTCTTAAAGTAATTATTATTCAGAGTGCTTACCTTCGTGCTTTAAACACAGTTTATAACTTTGAATGACAAAGCGGCAGATGTTTTTATACAATGCATCAGTCAACAAATTCGACCATCAACAGGTTGTAAGTTTTGTTTTTTGAATTTCGCGCAAAGCTACACGAGGGCTATCTGCGCTAGCCGTCATTACTTTAGCAGTGTAAGACTAGAGGGAAGGCAGATAGTCAT
>NW_013666361.1:125184-131376 GCF_000517525.1 Limulus polyphemus
ACATTATAACGCCCCCACGGCTGAAAGGACGAGCATGTTTGGTGAGACGGGGATTCGAACCCGCGACCCGCAGATTGCGAATCGAGCTCCACCTGGCCATGCCGGGCCCAGATTGTAAAAGACAAACAAATTAAAATATGAAATAAAGTAGCTGAAACGTCCTACAGTAAAGTTACTTTATGGGCCACCCCGTTCGTATGTTTAATATGATAAAACTGAACATCGGGCAACTGGTGGAATATAACCTTTGTAATGAAAAGGGGCTTCACTTTCTTCCTTTTACACAACAGTGCTTGACATTTAAGTGTAAAATGTAATAAATTCCCAAGGATTTTTGTAGAGTAGTCGCTCCATAAATCATTCGATAGCACAATTACAGTAATTTACGTGTAAAAAAAAATCCACATAAAAGTACATTCTACGTATGGATCCTGGAAAATAAAAATTGGGGCACACCAAAGATGCCCCTTTGTTGAGTAAGAGGTTAAAGATCTAACGCTTTTTTGTGAATAATTATTAGTTTTAAGCCATACTGATATACGAAAAGGATTTTGAGAATATTAAAAAAAACACACACACACACGTCAAAACCCTTTTTTCCTCACTTATTATTAATTTGTTAGTAACATGCGATAGACAAAAGGTATATTAGTGAAACTGGAGCACTAAAAGAAACATACATCGACATCGCGAAGTTTTCGATTGTTTGATATTAATATTCTATAAAGATACACAATATACAAAATATCCTGTGAAAGACACCGCCGGTGCGCACATTTTCATCATTATAGACCTCTATGTGCCGAGCCCTTTGAGAAATGGGCTTCATGAAGGAAATGACAAGGGTAAACTTACGAAAAATATTTATTTCAGCCCTTAAACTGCCTCTCACAATAAACCACATACAAACCATTGGGACCATTTGAAGCTTCATAAAATGTTACGCGGTGCTGCACATATTGCTTCCAAAATAATAAAAACCTCCAGATACTGAAAGACAGTTTTGAAACGTTTAACAATACATAAAAATAAGTCATCTCTTATATCTAAACAAAAGAATGCTCAAACCAAGATTAAGATCGGTAGTACTGTGTAAGACTTCAACAACTTACTGAAAAAACAACAACAAAAACTAGTCTTCAATCACTTTAGAAAAAAACAACAAAATATGAGTGGTTTCTTAACAGATACTAGTCCAAGCGAGACATGTTTTTGTAATGATTTGTAAGTTATAGATGATATGAATCATGATCCAAACAATAAATTCTGTGCCCAAAACGTGCGCATAAACCAATAGCACACTGCACCAAGATAAAGCAATTTTTCCCTTGCTTCCGACGGAAGGAAGCTTACACAATAAATACACGAGTATCACGCTTCAACAAGAACGAACCACAAACTGACACGAGATCCACAACTGTTTCGGTCCTCCCCATGTTACCTTGAAAAATGGCTTTTTCAGATGAAAGACAAAAGCTACCAGAGGGACGGGAGAGAGGGGGGGGGATAAGGTGTGCCGAAGTGGTTTGCGTGTGTGCACTTCTACTTCTCCTACCAAGGAGAAAAGCTAAGCAGAAGGTTGCTCGAGGAGGAAAATAACCTTCAACTACTAAGTTTGGGGGAAAAGTTTCAAAGGAAGGTGACTTAATTCTTTTCGCAGTTTCCGGGCCATACAAGAAAGGCGAAGTATGCTGCTCAAACAAATGCTATCCTACTTCCCTTGACTTTTATGATCCTGTACTTTCCCAAGATAACGCAATTCGGCCCCCCTCCCATCGTTTAATCCTAGTACAGTTTACTGGCAGTTTCAGAAAAAAGGAAAACTCCTGATTTATTCCCAGGCTTTTAGCCTTTACAACCGTTGAACGGTACCCTTTCCCCATCAAGCAACAATTGACTGAAGCATGATTCCACACAAATATACAACCTCGTTCAAGTATTAGTTCTTTGATAAGTGTATATACAAGCGACATCCATATAATCATAACGAATATAGGACGTGCACACAAACAGAGTTATTTATGCAGTAAGCCCCACCTGAAACGTAATGTGTATACGTGAACACTCTTCAGATTTAAATGTCACATACTCAGTTTAAAGACACTGAAAAGAATCGTTCAGTTATGTAAACTGAACTAGTTTTAAAGCGAATCAAAGGTGGTAAGTAAGAAAAAAATCTATAAAATAGTCACATAGCATTTCAACACAAAATGGTCTAACAAAAACACGTTTTCAAGGGGAAAGAAAGCATGCGTTACCTGTCATCAACAATATACCAAACACGGAGAAAATATAAACTTCTGGCAATCGTGTCTATTGTCAAGTAGTTTTATGCTTAATTCTGGAAAATATCGTATGCTTATTAAAGAAAGGCATACTTACCATGAACTATCCAGGACCAGTGTCCAAGTATACATGAACATAGTTCATGTATACTTGGACGCTGGTCCTGGATAGTTCATTTTACTTGGATGCTGGTCCTGGATAGTTCATGTGTACTGGGACGCTGGCCCTGGATAGTTCCAATATACTTGGTTGCATGGTTCTAGATAATTCACGTATTCGTTGATGCTGGTCCTGGATACCAGGACTAGCGTCCAAGTACATGAACTATCCAGGACCAGCATCCACGAATACATGAACTATCCAGGACCAGCATCCAAGTATATATGAACTATCCAGGACTAGCGTCCAAGTATACATGAACTATCCAGGACCAGCGTCAAAGAATACGTGAACTATCCAGGACCAGCGTCAAAGAATACGTGAATTATCTAGAACCATGCGACCAAGTATATTTGAACTATCTAAAACCATGCAAGTACATGAACAATTAAGAATCCCAACATTGTTTTTAATCTTAATTAGCATTTTAATGCTGAAGAACATTTAGGTCTATACATTTTGAATACCACCACCACACTCCAGGTGGCATGTACAAAGAGTAAGCAGGATATTATGCCACTTTCTATAAATGTCAGGAAAGCACGTTATGATCGTAAATTGTTCTGAGCACACGCTTTTTAACACATGCACAACCTCACGTACATGTAAAACGTTAAGATTCTACAATTATACGTCTACTCCTTTTGATATTGCCCATGTTATATCGTACTACCAGCGAAAGCGTGGAGCTGTGTAATAGTACATATATATTTATTTTCATGATAAATATGTGAAAAGTTTTGAAATGCTCAGAACGGATGCATAAACGAAATAACGGACACTACTCTTCATAACATGGCTTCCCTGGATCTGAATTATTGAGGTACGTGAAATTATATGCAGGAAAACAATGGCCTATTTATTTGTTTGTAAGTAAGCACAAAGCTACACAATGGGCTATCTGTGCTCTGCCCACCACGGGTATCGAAACCCGGTTCCTAGCGTTGTAAGTTCTTTTTTAATTATATTATTTAAATTATTTACCTTAAGCCTAAATTTTATAATTTTGGAAATTAAGTGTTTTGTTTATATATAGTCTTGTAGAAATAACTATGACTCTGCAAGAATATAAAACTTATTATCATTATTATAAATTACAAAAATTTATAAAATTAACCCATTTTATTTTATTTTTACCTTTTTCTCTAGTTTTCTTTTTTTTACATTTCTTGCTAATACTATCTAAACAAAAGGTATTACCAATACAATTGCCCCCCAGTGGCACAGCGGTATGTCTGCTTGCCAATAAGAAAATCATGATATATAGAAATTAATTTTAAACATAAAACTGTTAATGATTTACAAATTTCTATAATTTTACATCATTCTGTGATACAAAAATTTTTTCATTTAAAATATTTAAAACCTGTTATCAGTTTTAAATATTGAAATTCCAATAGAACCACTATATATATATATATAATTATAAAGACTTTTTAAATAATTTAGATATTAATAATGTGAAGAATTTACCATGTGAGTGTGACTCCAATTCTTTAACAGATTTTTTTCATAAGTATTTATTATTACTGGAAATTTAGATATCATTAAAGATAATTCTTTAATGAAAAATCATAGAAAAAGGTGCTAAATACAGAATAGCTACAAAATGTAAAAAAATTGATAAACTAAATTCGATAAAGAAAAAATGTCGATGATTATATTTTGAAACTTAATTATTCTACACATTATCCACCAAACTGGTTTTTAAAATGGAGATATTATGTTATTAATAGAATTAAATAAAAATTAGCTTTTTTTAAGGCGAAGTTGAAGTTAAACTGGATAGACGGTGTACCCCCAACGCAGTTTGGGTCTTACTTCCGCCAGCACCTCTAAAAACCAGGGCACATTACATGATGACCCACCATATGATTTGTTCCCCGGTGTTGGATGTTTGTATTGTGGCTGCGATTTTTTGTTTCTCTCTCTCTCTCTCATGAATTTACTTTTAATTATATTTCATCTAAGGTTTGAATATGCTGTGTAAGATTTGTGCTATCTTTCCTTATGATGTATTCTCCTCTTTAATTCATAGCTTTTATATATATATATATATACACTCATACAGAGGCTTGACATAAGTAAATAGACATCCAATCCAAGTTTTAAAAGTTATGAGTTTTTATCTGGAATCATACACATAACTGGCAAAATATGAGTAGGGTCAATACTTTGTGGTGCAGCCTGTTGTCTTACACAAGGTAGCAAGATGCCTACATATTGTGTTGTTGAGATCTGCAATCTTAGTCTCTGAGATTTCAGTCCATTCCTGTTACAGAATCTGTATTATGTAACCTTGAGAGTAGGTTTACTCAGATGCTTTTTCAGGGTTTAGTTATGGATAACCTACACATGCTCAATGGGGTTCATGTTCAATAAAAGACTAGGCTATAGCAGAGTTGTGATGTCCTGACTCTATTTCCAACTTAGGGGGTGTATTTACTTATGTCAAGTTTCTTTACATGTATAATACTGTTAAACAGGACAGACTGGAAATCTTTTATGTTATTTTTAAGGGCTGGAAAACCACCTGTGGGTCTGCATTTGGATGTCATGAAAGGTGACAAATTGATTCAGGTAATTTAAGTTATATTTTCACAAATTTCAACTAAAGCTTACATGAAAGCAAATTTTTATTGATAAGTAAGTAGGTATTTTATCACTATTCAAGATACTAAAGTTTCTGTAATATGACTTGTGTACATTAACTAATTTTCTTCAGGATAACACTGGGGAAGATTGCATTAATAGAGGGAATAATACCAGATGAGGAGCAGAAATTGAGAAGCAAGACAGGAAATAGATAGAGTTGGGTAAAAGTTGTTTTGGGAGGGTTAGAATGAGAATGCTGAGTTTATAAGGGTGTACAGTAGTAAAAAAGCTAACATATGATAACCTATGAATAAAAAAGGACAATTAAGTCCTAAAAGGTTGTCTTTGCACACCCATCCATGGGAAAAGTAAAAATTGAAGACAACCCTTTACTTTTCAGGAAAGAATTGATTCCCATCTTAAACTTCTTGAAACTTAAAGTTTTAGTCTCTGCTACTACCAATGGCAACACATTCTGAAAGTCAGTCAACTTGTTAGAAAATAAAATGGTCTTAACTGGAGCCTAGCCAGTCTTTTTCAAGCCTTAAACTTGTATCCCTTCTCATCCATTTGTCTTCAGAATACAGAACAAATAAATCAGTGGTCTTTATCCAATCAGTTCACCAGATAATCACTTAAACTTCAATAAAAGCACCTTTTACCCATCACTTTTCAGTACAAAACAAGTTAAGAGATCTATCCTAGTAGTCTTCCTCAGAACTCTTTCCAATAAGTCAATATCTTTTATTAGGTATATAGGCCATGACTGTGTATTGTATTCCAAGTGAGGCCTAACTAGTTACTTGTGTAGATTTGTCTATAAATACATCCTAAAATTATATTTAGTTTACTATTAGTAACACAGCATTTTTGTGAATGCATGAGTGACTTATTCATCACTATGCAAAGATTCTTTTCTGTAGTCGTGCTATTAAACAAGTTTCCATCAATTTTATTAAATGTGTGAAACAAATGGATTATCTTGCACTATAAATAAAGGCCATATTCCAAATAATTGTTTAACTTACCAATTGATTGAAGTCATTCTGCTATAGCTGAACATACACAATACAGCTAGAAATATCCAAGAATTTAACCCGATGACTACCGGCTACTAACTTTCTTAGTAGGCAATGCAAGTCTTGCTATATT
>NW_013666361.1:132188-143633 GCF_000517525.1 Limulus polyphemus
GGGGGGGGGGCGGGAAAACAATGAAAATCGAAAAATTTCCATGCTTTTGTTTCATGTTGTTAAAGTTCACCACAATTACTCAGCAAGCAGGTGATAAAATCACCTGAGGCCCAGGTAAGGGTGGTTTGAGTGCTTATAAACTATAGTATTTCCGATATTTAGAGTGCGCCAGGAAATACCTTTAAAAACGTCGACAAACCCTATACCCAACCTCATGCAGTGTTTTGTTTAGTCCTAGAGGCGCAAGCCTCAGCGTAGGATTACCCCATCCACCTAAATTTGGCCCTTCCCGCCCTGAAATAGAGATTTCGCAGACGGAAATGCTTTGAACACATGACGTCTAAATAAGACGACTGTTTTAACAACAGATCCTATGTTTTTTGCTTGACAGGGCCAATAAAAAAGAGGGTGCAACTACACCTTTAACTCTAATCCCACCTATCCCTACTTTCCTTCAGATATGGAAAACAAAATGAATGACGACTCACACACAAAAGTTCAAACTGTCACACAACGCCCAGGACACAAAGCAATTTAACTGTCATAATGTAACACATGCAACTAGCGTGAGAGTGTCGTTAATTTGGTTCAAACACAATGGCTGTAACTTTCTCAAGTTACAACAGTTAGATCCATAGTAAACTTAACCTGCCAAAGTAGCAAACTCCGGAAAATAAAGTTTAAAATATCTTCAACTTTAAAGTGATTGTGGTCACGACTTAGTCAGCATTTGAAATTTTCTAAAATTAACATCCCGAGGACTTGTCTATTTTGAATTTCGTGCAAAACTACTCGAGGGCTATCTATGCTAGTCGTCCCTAATTTTAAGGTGTAGGTTAGAAGGAAAGAAGCCACCCCAAGCTCTTGGGCTACTCTTTACAAGCGAATAGTGAGACTGAGCGTCACACTGTAATGCCCCCACAGCTGAACGAGTGTTCGGATACAGAATTCGAACCCGCGACTCTCAGGTTGCGATTATGTTATTTTACACAGTATAGATATGCGCGCTCGCGCGCGTGTGTATGATGAATACACACACAAAGATGATGACGGCCATTGAGATTACGGCCGAAAATATTTCTGACACCTTTGAATACCTGGAAGCCTGCATAACTTATATGTGGCATATATGTATGTTTGTGTGTATGTTAGGTCTTCGTCCTAAACCGCATACTATCTGCACTCTAGCCCCGCGGGAAATCGAACCCCGGATTTTAGCATTGCGAGTCCGTAAATTTACCGCTACCCCACCAGGGGGGCTACATTACTTATAAGAAAACCGATAATCTTCTATAAACCGTTCAAAAATCAAAAAATAAAAATTACATAACATTTTAGTTGTTTTATTATCAATACTTCTTTAAAGTCGACATTTTCTATTTTTACACGATAACTGAGTTAATCTAAACCCAGACATTATCTGTACTTCTCCAACGTAGTTATCAATTTCTTTGACTAACAAGAAATAAATAAACCCCTAAAAACTTTTTCTTATAATAAAAATTCAAAAAATAATCATTAAATGATCTACGCAGAGAGCTAATTATCGCTTTTATATACTTGAATTTATATTAGTTTTTTAACTAGTATTTCAAATTGTGGCTTACTATACAGAATAGTACGCGCGACTGTAAAATACTGCTGGCGCTCAATACACGTGACTGACGATTTAAGAAAGGAACAGACGGGATCAAATACTACACATCCCGTATATCATATATATCGTTAAAAATGAAGACTACGCCCAATGAAATTAGAGGGCGAGAGGAAGGCATTTACGCATCCAGAACTGTGTGAATAATTTTCCCAACTCAACTGATATGCGTTTCATTTGGTCTGGTAAGTATGTTTTTTATTAATATAGATTAATGATCAGAAATTACTGTTCAATCAATGAACATCGTTACACTGTTACATTAAGTTTCGTTTTATTTGAAAGAAAGCCCGTGCTGTGAATAAAACGTAATAACAGAGCACTATAATATATATGGGGAGCATTTAGGCCACACTGATTTTTTTCTTCTGAAAGTTCTTGGTTTTATTCAATTCGAGGTATGGGAAAGAGGGAGGATTTACAGATTACAGAATGTTCTAAAACGAATCACTTTAATTAAGTGGCACTCTATATACTTTGCCTGATGCAAAGACTGCAAAGTAACATTTGTTTTCAGCTGTTCTTGTTCCCGCTAAATTCTCGGTGTTCTATTCTTTAAAAAAGATAATATTTTGCATGTTGTAACTCTTAATATGTACAGTAACAATTCACAATTACGTCACATTCGATGTCACGTGCTGTTTTTTTAAATCCTATTTTTTACATGATTAATGTTGCTCTATCCCACTACATTTAGAATGTTATTTAAATTAAAATGAATTTTAAAAGGCCCAACAATTCACTTAAAAAACAATGTGGAGTTATCCAAGTTAGATTAAAAGACAGAGGTGACCAATGAAAATGTTCTTATTAAGCAAACTTAACCTGGTTAACCTGGCAACGCTGATATTTATGTAGCGTTTATCGTAAGTAAAAAATTTAATGAATGATTTACACTAATTATTATTATCACACACTTTACACAACAAAAACATTCGTATATACACGTCATTGTTTTTAAATTCGAACACAAATATTTTGGAAATAGACCGAATACGTAAATTGCCGTGTAATGGCATTCAAATATAGTTTTTGACTAATAAATTCATGTGGGGTTTTAAATATTTATCCGATAACTAGCAATTCGTGGCTTAAAAAAAAGTATTGCAATAAAAGAGGGCACGAGCTGATCATAAATCCGACATCGGTCGTTGGTTTATGTTTAAATGTAAAATGTGACGTCCGAGGTTTTCTCGTCGGTTTTTTTGCTTACAGCCACCTCCTTATCATTCTGTTCTTCAAAATTATTAGTATTATTAATTTTTTCTTGTTTTTTCACGTAGCTATTCCAAATAATCTCTTACCACGAGCGGGGTGAAGAGAAACGTAATTCTGACCATCCCCAGTTGTGTTTCAGTTTAGGGTCAAACGTTTTAACATTGAAATTACTACCACGATTTTTGGGATCTTTCGGTTATCTTCAGCCGTAGTACACGAACCGTTCGTCAAGTGCAAAGATATCCGTGCTACGTGTAGCATTAAACGCCGCTTTCGTGAGCCGTTCATCCGGTTAGACATTTGGAGTTTTCCAATCGAGATCGGGTACAAACCAGTCGTACGCTGTTCGCTCTTTGGAAACTCAGTGTTTACATAAATGAAAAATGTCTCTGCTTCATTCAACTCTAATTTTGGATATTTTTACTCCTTTATCCTCGCTTGAAATTTAAAATTACAATTCAACTGTCAGACCAGAACTTAGACTTCAAACAAACTCCATCCGTCGACTACACTCGTAGAGGTGACAAGTTTTTTAGCTTACCACGAGCATCTACTTCGGCGACTTGACCATTAGATGCCATCCTCCAACTTCTCCTGCAGGAAGGACTTCATACGTCCTTTATATGCCAAGTTAATTTTTACTGCGTCCCGATCGATCCACCACACGCTGCATATCGGATATTTTCCCGATATACGGGATTCGTAACAAACTACATGAAATATTTCTTCAGTAGCCTGAACGTTAAACTATCAAAAGACCTATTTGTGGATTACCTTCTCCTCGGTGCTAACTACCAAGAACAAAAACACCTTCTCATCAAGATAACCCAGCAATTTCCATCTCGGTGCTGAACTACCAAAAACATATTCTCACCAAAATAATCCATCAGTTTCTATCTCGGTGCTAACTACCAAGAACAAAAACATCACCTCACCAAGATAACCCAGCAATTTCCTTCTCGGTGCTGAACTACCAAAAACATATTCTCACCAAAATAACCCAGCAGTTTCTATCTCGGTGCTAAACTACCAAGAACAAAAACACCACCTCACCAAGATAACCCAGCAATTTCCTTCTCGGTGCTGAACTACCAAAAACATATTCTCACCAAAATAACCCAGCAGTTTCTATCTCGGTGCTAAACTACCAAGAACAAAAACACCACCTCACCAAGATAACTCAGCATTTCCTTCTTTTTTCTCCTTCAACTACGTTATTTCTTCCTATACAGCTCCAAACCTTATGAGGAAGAACATTTTTACGGCCAAAGCCAAATCTATTCAACAAACCGACCAAGCCTCATAAAGTACAGAACCATCTTCAGAAACCCGCACTTCACTTGATTGCAGTAGACAACTCAGACTAATTCTATCAAAACCGTAAGTAAAGCTACTGAAATAAAACCCTGAAGAAGGATTCAGAAGACAACTCAGACTAATTCTATCAAATCCGTAAGTAAAGTTACTCAAATAAAACCCTGAAGAAGGATCCAGTAGACAACTCAGACTAATCTCTATCAAAACCGTAAGTAAAGTTACGGCTCCTTCTTCAGGGTTTTATTTGAAAGTAGACAACTCAGACTAATTCTATCAAAACCGTAAGTAAAGTTACTCAAATAAAACCCTGAAGAAGGATCCAGTAGACAACTCAGACTAATTCTATCAAAACCGTAAGTAAAGTTACTCAAATAAAACCCTGAAGAAGGATCCAGTAGACAACTCAGACTAATTCTATCAAAACCGTAAGTAAAGTTACTCAAATAAAACCCTGAAGAAGGATCCAGTAGACAACTCAGACTAATCTCTATCAAAACCGTAAATAAAGCTATTAGCATAAAAACCCTGAATGAATATGGAGAGGAAGAAATAGTTTCAAAAGCAAAAACAATGAGTTTACAAAACAGTCCCGAGAAAATCCATCTTAGCCCTGAAGTCCCACTAACTAAACTCTCCAAGAATTCTACAAAGTCGAAGTTAATCCTCCAACACAAACTTTTACTGAACAAACTGTCTTATTTTCTCTCAACTTTTTTGGAACACAATAAATTGGAGCAATGTAATTTATATCGGCTGTAAAGTGCGTTACATTCGTCATGGAGGGAGAAAGAGGTCTTATGAAGCCTGACCCTCCCAGGACAACAAACTTTGGCCTAAATAATGGTTTACGAAAAACAGTTCATCCTATTGCTTACCCATTTAAACTCGGCTTTTTTTTGGGGGGGGGGGTCATTTGACTACCATATTTCATCGAAATGTAATTGGTTGAGATAGCTCCTCACAATTTGTGAAAAGAGACAGAGAGACGACTAGCTATGTTTGTACATAGATGAAACCGATTTAAAATCGAAGTATTTTTTCTCTTTTAATTACAATCATTACAAAATTCATACCGTGAGGGAAATGAAATCAAAGCACAATGAGCGATTACTAGAAGTCTAGATGACACAATTTAGTAATTTATCTAGTGAGAAAAATGTAAATTAAGCTGCACGAAACGTCGAACTCGGATTCTGTTCGTCTTAAATCATAAGAGCTGCAACAAAACCAACAATTTATAATGGAGAGTGTAGTTGATGACTGTATACAGGAAAAATGGAAACTGTTTCAACAAACGGTTAAGGGCGTTTAAAGTAAGCCCATGAAGTCGTTAAACAACAGCGTTAACACAGCTTGTAATTACAGAGAACAGTCGTTTACTCTCTTTCTTATCAGTCAGTCGGCTATTTATTGACAAATAATATGAATAATAGAGTGAGTGCTAAAGTTAAATGTTCTAATTATACTGCAGAAATACACATACGTCCTCTTCCAACAACTCTCATTACCTTACATAACTGTTGTAACCCATCAACTACCATTATGTTGCACAACTACTATAACTCACCAACTTAGATAAAGTTATACAATCATTAAAACCCATCAACTTTTATAGTTTCATAAATGTTATAACCCACCAGTTTTTGCTAAATAACAAAAATTTTATCACCAAATTAACTTTCAATATATAACTGTTATAACTCACAAAGTTTCACTACATTATACAACTTCTCCAATGCACAAACTTTCAGAACATTACATAACTGCTATAACCAACCAACTTCCATTATGTTACACAACTAGTTTAAACCACCAATTTTTAGTACATAACTGTTTTAATTCACTAATTTTTAGTATATTACACAACTTTTATAACCCACGAACTTCCATTATACACTACACAACTGTTATAACCGACCAGCTTTTAGAACATTATTCAACTTGTATAATCCAACCATGCAATGCAATTTTATAAGAATGATACTACTGAAAAAATTTTTTTATTATTCCCTTACAAAAATATTTATTTTCAAAATCATTGGAATGTTCCATTAAAAAATTATCTCACACTTCCCATGCATCAATACATGTACATACAACTTTCTGTGATATTTTAAGCATTAATAAAAACTTACCAAAACTTGACATTGCTGTTACAGTAAGAGAAAATATGGCAATAACCAGCAAAATCATTGCATTTATGAGATGGAAATCCATTATGAATAAAGTCTCACTTTCCAGATAACTGTCTGCTTTTCACAGATTTGATCTGCCTTTCCTAGTTTCATGAACTCTTCAAAAACCTTTATACACACTTAAGATTCCTTCTAGTTCTGAAAATAGGAATACATTTTAATTATTCACTTAAGGTTTCAAAGAGATAAAAAATATTGTTACTTGTAAACTGGAACAAAAAACAAATCATCAACATAAAAGGTTGCAAGATTATTATTATTATTACTATCAATTCTTAAACAAACAAAGAGAAAGCACTGTGTATATGGATTATAAGAAACATCTCCTAATGGAATAGCACCATTCAACGCCAACTTTTATTATGTTTCCATGGCTAAAACTCTAGAGCGTGTTCAGCAGCATGTTGTGGGCTCAAACCTTGGCCTCTTTGATCTATAGCCCAGCACGCTAAACACTAAAGTCATGCTCGGCTCCTCAGATAGGTAGGGCATATGCTTCTTGTACTTTTGAATTTTATTATTTTCAAATATATATATATAGTGTTAATGTAAAACTACTTCTAAAGTTCTAATGCTCCTAAATTATTGAAAAATTCTATTCTTTCACACTTCCTGTTCATAAAAAACAAACAGTAAGTACTTAGTTTCAGGCTTCTACTTTAAAAACAACATGTTGGTTTACTAACAGCCACAACATGACAAATATCATCAAAAGCATACTTTAAAATTGCAATCTTTTTTTTATTACATTATTAAATTATGCTTATGAAGAACATAAAACACCTTCTCCCCCAAAAAAAAGGTTTACCAAGCAAGTAAGTAGTTTTATCCTCAAAATATTTTGGTATTATAATCTACTTAATAAGATAAGGGAATTTTCTATGTGTATATTTAATCTTATCATGCTTATGTCCCCCACCCCCTCCAAAAAAAAGTCTGAACAAGTTTGTGAGAGCTGTTAGGAACAAAAAAACTTAACATGGTTCACACAGTTAAAACTTGTTGACACCCATTTACACTCTTTGAATAACTTATTTTCCTTGGTTTACTCCATATCACTTCATTGCTATTATCTCCTAAGTTCTCAAAAAATATGTCTTTATATCAGACACACATACTGAACCACCAATACATTATTTCTATTTGCCTTTAAATCCCAGGGAAATGTAAACAGGTGTTTTTTTCCACCTGATGCCCTAAGGTAACTAACTAGTTATACATTTGAAAAATACACTCTCCACATGCACTGAAAATATTCCCAGTGGAATAATATAAAGCAGTACAGCAAGTGCACAATGAGAAACTATCTTTTTTGTTTGTTTCTGTTAATATTGGTAACTGAAACTACTTAGCTGTAATTTTTGTACATATGATCAACAGATTATTTTTTTCCCGTTATAGGAAGAAACATTACATTTTTACAGTATCATTAAGTATTATACCCTCTTCATTGTCATAAACTGAACTTAAGTTACTGTCCAAATGAAACCATAACTACCTGATTGCCAAAACATTATTTTAACAAAGCTAAAAACCTTTTTATATAAAGAGATGGACCACGATTTAAAAAAATATTTACAAAGTTAATTACATCTTTAGTTCAGATAGCTCAAAAACCTTGACAATTTCAAATATTATATTCAGTATTTATTGGAAGTCTATTGTAGATTAACCAGTAAAATTAGTATCCTACTACAAGTGGAATGAGCAATCCTGTAAATAGAGATTATGTATTTTTTAATCCATCCACCATTTTTATACAATTAGGGTTCTGGTATCTTTTAAATTTTTACCAAAAATGATTTACTTGCAAAGTGGTAGTGGGTCTGACCTTTAACCTCATGACAAGAAATGTGCTTACAGCCCCAGAGGGCCAACATGAATCACTGTGGTGAATTTTCTGACTTGTTACAGCAAAGGACCCATACCCTTTTGATTTGAATATGAAAAGATGTGTTTGATAAATGGTGTTCATAAATGTCATGATGAAAAGGCTGGACTATGATGTGTCATGCAAGTTGAATGGTTGATGTAATAAACTGTTCATGCTAGATGATCATCTTTTTAAGATATTATTTCACACTTAACTCACATGGATAGTGTAACCAGTTAATCAATGAACACGTTGTTGTAGTAACTGTTCACTTTATAAGGAAATTTTATTTTATTTTGTAATCATTAAAAGTTGTTTAATGAATACAAGCTTAAAGATATAAAGTTACTTGTTACTAGATTTGAATTCTATTCATATAACTTCTGAAACAAAAATTAAATATGAAGAGAAAAAATGATTAATATACTGAGTAAGTGAACTTAATCAAGAAATTAATTACTGTAATTAATTGTCAGTCTCTACTATCTTAGCAAGAATTAATATATAAATAGTAATTTTTGCATGTTACAGGAGTTTTTGTCAAATAAAAGAGCTACAAAAAGAAAATTAGTTCAATTGTTGATTAAATATATATTATGATATACGTTACTCCATTGTTAAAATTAAGCTACTCCTTTGTAAACTACCTTATTTTAAAGTTGATGATAGTTTCTGATTTGGTTAGATTAATATTATACTTCAAAATAAACTGGTATAGTGTGTGTTAGAAGCTTTGATGAAAATCCATCTAGTACTTAAATTCAAACTTATTACCATCTACTAATCAACTGTGAGGTAGAGTTTAGTATTTAAATTGGAATTAGGAAGAAAATTATAAAGAAATGATTCAATTGGACATTTGCCACAATGGTATGAAGACAAACATGAACTTCATCATTAATTTTGTCATAATTAAATAAATCACTCATAACTTCAGAAATAATGAGTAAAAACAAACTATGTAAGTCATTTCTTTCAAAGTTCTGTAAAAAATAGATTTACAACATCATCTTTGAAGAAACATTTCAACTAATTTTCATTACTCTATTATAATATCTTACATCAACATGAAAGTGATGAGCAACGATATTGATGCTTTAAAAAACACATGATCAAACAAATTGACAGAGGATCATCTCATAGTGATCACTATTAAATTATTTGGTCAACTACTATACACCACAACAATCTTTCAAACATTAAGTCAATTTACTAAGATTTTTCATTAAAACCATAAGAATCACACATTCTGGTTAACCATTTTCACTAAATCTTATAAAAAAAAAACTTTGTGAAAATCAAAATATCAATCAATTCCAGCTTTCAAAACATTTTTCTGAAGGACCTTTCACCACACATTTCCAATATTTGCCTTCACAGGTCATTTCCTGATTTCTTCTTTTGAAAGACATGAATAACACCATCTAACCATCATGAAATTCCTGAAAACCCAGCAACTTTTAAAAGAAGTCTATTAACTTCTACATCAGTTTCTTACACAAAGTATTTTTATTATTTTAGAATAAATCTTATCAAGGAAACAAGTTTTAGTTACTTACAGTTTTTCAAGTTTTTTGGAAGAAAGAAAAATTAACAGTATTTGAATTTAAAGGATTCTCTTCCCCATAAAGTAATGAAATATATTGGAAAGACTAAAAACATCCTCTTCTCTTATGACAGCAAAAGTACTTACATTATTTTTTTTTATTATTAATAATATTGAGTTCTTTTAATCAATAATAATAATTCCATTAAAATACCTTAAAGGTACAATTTCCCTTTAACTATGACTCTTTTTTTTTTTACAATCCACATATGCATAAAAACTTCCAAAATATAGTACTGTAATGAATTACAAAAACACATCTGAAAAAAACTGTATCTATGAAAATTTGAACTGTAAACATACTTTCTTTTGGGCATAAAATACAATAAGAATGGTGAAATATGATATAATATACAAATTATTGTTATCTGACCAGATGAGGATTGAGGAAATATTCATAAATGGTAACAAAAGCAAGAGAAGAAATTTTTCAACCTTTACTGAATACAAATCATAAATTAGGTTGGATAATTTGAGCTGTCTTTCATAGCCACTCTTAGCCTTAACAAATGCTTTCTTCTCCTCATTTATTTTATTCTTACAAAATTCAGTATCCTTAGTTTCACCAGTACTATCAAAATTATTGAATGGTTCATTCTTTATTTTCTTGTATGTAAAAAAAAAACACATTTAGTTTGGATTTTAAAAAGTTACCTATGCTCAGTAACAAAGACTTGCTTTACTAACTCCTTACATCCACTATTCTATATCATAGTAACTATTATTTTCCTCTACATCTTAAATCACAGTATTCAATCTCTTAAACGATACATATATTCTCCAGTTTGATCCTTTATTTTCATAAGTGACAGATTAACACAATATTTTAATGATAACCTACTGTTCACACACACATCACACCTAGTAAACACAATTCACACTTTTAACCTTTGTGACCAAGAAAGTTAACAACTCTTAAATTATGCAAAAAAAAGAAGTAAAAACTAAATAACCAATTAGGAGAAAAGTTTTCTGAGAACTTTAAAAGAAAGGCTCTACTTGATATAATTTAAAAAATAATATGAAAGATGTTACAAACTCAAAGAAATAAAAAGATTCTACAGTTAAAATTGTATATAAAACGTATTTATTAAAATCAATTTATAGATAAGTTAAGAGCCTAAACACATTAATATTTAGTAATTCAAATCAAATCTCTAAAATGAACAATACGTCATTTTAGAGATCACATTATCAAACAAAAATTAAGATATCAATTATACATGTGCATAGTTTATAATGAGTTACTTACGTAGGAAAAACATTATTATATTAATTCAACAATATACAGTTATACTTATAAGAAGTGCCAGGAAACGATGACATCGCAATTAAATATGCAGTATATTCAAAGTTTGAACAAATGTTTCTAAAAAAACAATATCAAAACGGAAATTTGTGTATAAATAGTCTGACATAAACCTTAAAATGAAGTACAATAACACTTTATTTAAAAGGAACTTTTAATTGTTAATCAGACTATAGTTCAGGTCCGTCGAACAAGCGTTGTGATCAAATTAACTGAAGTTTTAAAAAGTTCTAATCAGATTCCTGCTGTGTGAAATAACAACAATATATTGTT
>NW_013666361.1:144598-150325 GCF_000517525.1 Limulus polyphemus
AAAAAAAAAAAAAAAAAAGTTTCATGTTAGTAATCTTTACTATACTTGATTATTAAACAAGTTACATTTGAAAATGCCTGACAAGCTAGCACTATAACAATGGCACATTTTAGATAATTAATAATGTTTACCTTATTCAGTTTTCCACGAATTATGTTACGTCAGTTCAGTTTCAGGAATCACGGAACAACAAAATAGCCTACCAATCCAACGACTAAGCCTTGCGTACACTGACTTCAGCTCGCTTACGAATCATCCAACTGGGAGGTGTTAACAAAGGTCACTCCCTTATTACCTTCTATCTTTCAACGTTAGTGTCACCACAAACGGATGTACCGATCAAGTAAAACGATTCAGCTGTTAAATGTTTCATAGTTGAAGTTATGCAAAAACGTTCTACACCAATAACATTTAATTGCAAGTTAACCAAACTTTCCTTCTGTTTAGCCTTTACCACTGAACTCACGTTTGTTATAGTTGTTTTTTTATGGTAAACAACATTCCCTTCGATCAATTACGGCGTAACTCTGTATGGCGAGAACGCCATCTAGCCATATCATTCAAAACTAAATTTAAAATGTGACAGAGATACTTACTCGTATCAGTTATACTTTGTTTGTTTGAATTTATGCACAAAGCTACACAATGGGCTATCTCTGCTCTACCCACCACGGGTATCGAAACCCGGTTTCTAGCATTGTAAGTCCAGACATGCCGCTGTGCCACTGGGGGGCATCAGTTATATATTTCAAAATAATACATATATATCTGTGTGTGTGTTTACACCTAACTAAAATTAATTTCATAATGCTTATCTGTTCCATTTTAAACGGAATCTTCAGTAAATATTGATTACCAAATTGCTATTTTTAATTTTTGCGAGTCAAATATGCTAAAAAAAGGATTTTTGACCTTAGCTCATTCCAGAAACAGATGAAATATACCAAGAAAATATAACTCATCGTTAGAAACTATTAGTTGAAAGAAATAAGTAGTTATATTTTGTCTTTTACAAATTATAAAACGCGATCAAACATTTTTGTTATATCGTTGCTAATAAATATGTTTTGAGGCATACTATTACCAGTTGACCTAAACTCGAAGGATATTAACAAATTACAATATATTTAGTAAAGAAATTACGGTTTTTCAAATTCTAGAATGTGTAAATACATTTCCCTGAGCATAAGGACACTACTTCAAGCTGTAAACTCTGTATCATCCGTCCCCCTGTGACTGAGTTGTAAAACTGAAGACTTATTACGCTAAGAATCGGATCTCGATACATGTAGTGGGTAGAGCACAAATACCCCATTGTATAGCTGTGTGTTTAACAATAAACAAACAAACAAAAAACTCCGTATCACTTAAAATTTAAGCAGTACTTTGTAGGTATTAGCAAAAATAATATTTTCCAATAACTCAATAGCGAATAAAACTAACCTTGAAATGACGTTTTGTGCACCCTTTTCTAAACTATTTAGACACCGAAATGCTTGTGGGTCTCTGACCTTGTTAATTATGGGGTCCTTAATAACATATAACTCTCTCTCCAGTGTCAAATCCAGACCTATCCACCGGGAGGAGGGGGACATGAAACGGGGGGTGGGGTGAATTAAAATGGAAAATATTGCACTTTAAATAAAATAATTGACTCCACAGATTTTCAGTGATTTATTTTATTAGTTTTGGCTATAATATTAAAATTAAATTTTAACGAATTTGCAAAAAAAGAAGAAAAAAAATTACCGAAATTGCGTTCAGACGATTCACTAGAGCTACTCTTAGAAAAACGAGCGCGTCTTAGTTTTTTCCGTGCATATAAGTTGATAACCTTTGATAACAAGGGGGATTTTTGCACAGGGAGAATTCCTCCTGAATTCAGTACTGTTTCTCTCTCTTTCACACACACACAACTAAACAAAAATATTATTATCATTGCATTTAATCCCACTAATTACTATTGGATCCCTTATGTATTCTACATAGAAAATTAGTGATTTCACCCAATTGTTTTGGTCAGTTTTATATGTATATATAAATTAAGTACTGTAACAAACACAAACACATAAAAGTATTTTATATAACCCACTGTGTGAGCTCCAACTGCAGTGAACGATATAAAACAAGTCGGTAATTTTAAGATTAATCTGTTTAACTTGTAGTTTACCTACGAGACTACAAGCAAAATATTATGGTTTATATATGGTATAAGTGTTAAACCAGACTACGTTATTTACAATTAGAATTACTCTGGTTATTTAAAGCAATTTTATAATTTCTGTGTAATGACGTTAAGTACTTTAGTTTAACTTTTTATATTAATATGAAGACTATTCAGCTAACTCCGAAACGTATGTCACCAACTGTGCTACACTTTTAGCACTGTATAAAGACTTAACTTATTCATTACGAACTATCATCATGAGAATTACGTTAATAAATCTTCAATTTTATTGTAGACCATTGCTAATCAGAAGGACTAGGCCAAGACTTTCAATGTCCAAAAAATGATGCAGTGAAGAAAATTGTCGCTTCTGTCATGTTCTTATGTTTCGTAGTAATGACAGAATTACAAATTTGAAATCTTTGGATTGTCACTATCCCCAAACAATCATCAATCCCCGCGTTGGCTAAGCGTTAAGCTTGAGGGTTTTATAATGCTAAAATTCGTGGTTCGATTTCTGCAATGTGCTCAGCCCAGATAGTTCATTACGCAACTTTGTGCTTAAACCAACAAACGAACACACATCATAGATATGTGACACATAGATAAGTTAATCAACCTAATGGTGTATACAATTCCTGTTTATAAAATTTAGTCTTAAAAAACAAACATAAATCATCTATATCAAAACGTTTTAAACAGGAAGTAAGTTATAAATAAAACTCTCAGCTTGGACCATTTGTTCATGACTTTAATAAATAAAAATCTCAACTTGGGCCATTTGTTCATGACTTTAATAAATAAAAATCTCAACTTGGGCCATTTGTTCATGACTTTAATAAATAAAAATCTCAACTTGGGCCATTTGTTCATGACTTTAATTAATAAAAATCTCAACTTGGGCCATTTGTTCATGACTTTAATACTTCTCAATGACTGATATTGCTAGATAAGAATACTATGTCTAAAATGAAAAATATGTCGTTGATATCATTAGTAGCTGATATGATCACCTAACTGTTAATTACTTACCAACTTTTTATCAGTAGAAAATAATTACTAGCTACTTTTTATCCCATCTTTCGGCTGCTAATCAACCTTCGTCTTCAGTCAAGTCCTGAGTCAGCCTTTTTTTGTGGTAGTAGTGAGCGGATTTTGATCCTAGTCTTGATAGAAAGGGTGGCGAGTTATCCACAAAACATCAATCTTTTTATCAAGAGGAACTAGGATCGAACCTGGTCACTATCAGCCGAAAAACCAGTCCTTCTCAGACTTTTCCTGAAAATGACATCAGATTAGTAGCCGAAGCGTAAAAATTTAAAATAAACTAACTAGTATTTAGTAATAAACAATTTTCAACTGATTGATAACACAAGCCTATGAATTTAAATTTCATAAAGATGTTTTAGTAACGGATTTTCCATAATTCAGCCACGCAGATTTCGAAAATAATATTTCTTTTTATCACGTAAGGAATTTTTACAAATCGAGAAGAAAAAACTAACATAGATCAAATTATTATTTCGTTTACCACAATAAACAAGTTTTATTATTATATTTGTTAACAAAAATACAAGAAAGCTGAAGAAAAGGGAAGAACATTGATATCAAACGAATATACATCCTCATTCATCCTGATTTTTACAGTGAAATCTACGTCTTTTAGACTCAAAATACGTGTTGTGGTCTTTCTTTTACGTATTGTATTATGACATTTTGTGAAAAATATGTACTCGATGTGGAAATATGGCTATCATTTTCGGATTCAGCGTACAGGAATTACTGTAGAACTTGTAAATATTTCAAGATAATAAAACCATCGCAAGCCTGTGTTATTAGAATTAGATGCTCGCATGGGGTTTATAGACAACAATAACCATGATAGCAATTGATATTAGATCAATTTTTGTTTTACATAATCCTTCGATTTTCATTTATATAATAACCTGAATTGTTGTATCAGTAATGTATTTTTGTTTTCTACAGCAAACAAAAGTGTTATATAATTTTCGTGCTAAGTCAGAATCTGAACAACTACTCCTCACATGTCTTCCTACCACCACGTTTGTCTTTAGTCAATTTACTCTCCATGCAGCACCAATCAACCGTGTAGAAATCTCTCACAACACACACACACATATCTCTTCTACTTCGAGTTATTGCTTCCTACTAAGCGGCGCTTCTCTAAAATACTTTCAACGGAAATTGAATTTTTTGCGTAAGCTTTACTCAAGTAAGCCTTAGCAGCGTAAAGATGGTAGGGTAGCCAATTACACGAGAGCGTTATCATTTTTTGATCAATATTTGAAATACATTTTGTAAATTGCTATGAATATCTTAAAATACTGAATGTTTTGAAAATAAACTGAAAAACAAACATAGTTTTATGTCAGTTTATAAACATAAAAAAGTTGGAACAGCCAGTGATTTCTGACAAGACGAAGACGAATGAAATAATATAATTTGTTAATACAACTTTTATGATATTAATTTTGAGAATTTTTTGTTTTAATTCGTTATATGATTTTAAAACAACTTGCAAATAAAATTGTTGTGTTTCAAAGATTTTATATGGAAACTGAAAATTATTTTTTCTATGTGTGGTTTTGTTTGTTGTTAAGTGCAAAGCTACACAATGGGCTATCTGTGCTCTGCCCATCACAGGTGTCGAAACCGAACTATTAGCTTCGTAAGCCTGCTGACTTACCGCTGAGTCACTGGGGAGCTTTTCTACATAAGACATAGGAATTGAAATTTTCAACCTAAACGGCATCATGTATGCACGTGGGCTAAACAGCCATTTCAGATACTAAGCCCTTATTTTATACTACTGACTAAAGTAAAGGTAGTCAGTCAGAAGCATCCATAACCATAAAGTCTTTGTTCGGTTTTTTAACCAAATATCAGGATTGACTGTCACATTTATAACGCGACCACACCTCGGGTCCTTCGATCCTAAGTCCTGCACGCTAACCAGTAGACCATGTCCACCCAAATATAATTAGGAAAACAACTTATCAGTGTGTTGTTAAATTAGTGTGGTGATGCAATCAAATTTTCTGAATAAATGCAAGTGTCTCAGCCCTAACCTTAAGTTGAATTAATAAAAACTAATTTGATATATAATAATTGTTTTCAAATTATATGACGTGTGGTATTTATTATATTTCACCATCACCAATTTAGTATTTACATATATACTTGTAGATAAGTTGAGAAGGTTAATCAGTAGTAGAATAAGTTATATTTGTATTAATATTTTATAGTTAAAATTATAACCTCTCACTCAGTTTATAGCATAAATGGGAATATTTACAGTCTTTGTTGGTCTTCCAAAAAGTACTTTCGGTTACTATTAACACAGGCCTGCGATGGTTTTATTGCCTTGAAATTTTTACATGTTCTACGGTAATTCTTGTACGCTGAATCCGAAAATGATATCCATTTTTCTCCATCACGTACAGAATTTTCACAAAACGTCATAACGCAATACATAAAAGAAAGACCCACAACACATAGTTTTGAGACTTTAAGACGTAGACTTAAAAAAAAAAGTAAAG
>NW_013666361.1:150684-161826 GCF_000517525.1 Limulus polyphemus
ATTTGTGTTAACAAACATAACAATAATAAACGTTCATTGTGGTAAATGAAATAATAATTTCTAAATCTAAGTAAGAATTTCTTTTCTTCCCGATTTGTCAAAAATCCTTATGTGATAGAAAAAAACTGAATGTTATTTTCGAAGTCTGCGTAGTTGTATCGGAACCCGGTTTCTAGCGTTTTAGGTCCGCGGACATGCCGCTGTGTCACTGGGGGGCATGTCTGCGTGTAAAATTGTAAATCTAATAAGCAAACATTTTAGCTGTATGGTTGAATAGGTACGTTAATACAAAACATCTGTGGACAATCGCGAATAAGCAAACAATAAAGGGAAATATTGCCTGTAAGTAAATGCTACGAGGAAAGAAGGTAACATGAAGGAAGAGATACATAATGTACCTGATCCTCTTATAGGTCTCATACCTATAAAACATCGATCCAACTTCCGTATCTGCGATTCTCAATTTGCAAGCTAAATTCTATTGTACAAAATTGCCTAATTTACTTTCGATCTTATCTTTTTAAAAAACCTAGAAAATAACAATTCGAGTAAAAAAAAATGAAATACTATGAAGGATAATATGTGTGAGACAACTAATGTTTGCTTTAGTTGGATACCAAATGTACTTAAACTGAAAATTTAAAGAAATATTTGCACGTAAAGAGCTCAAGCGCTGAGAAAATAACGAAAAAAACAGTTGAAATTTTTGCTAAATATTATTTGTTCACACGAGACACGATTAAAAACAATATGGACTTACAACGCTAGAAACCGGGTGGGCACAACACAGATAGCCCATTGTATAGCTTTGTGCTCAATTACAAACAAACAAAAATATTCATTTCTTTATACTTCTATGGCATGACCAAGTGGTTAAAGCGCTCGACTCCTTGTCCCACCAAACGTGCTTGCCCTTTCAGCAGTGGGGGCGTTATAATGTGATGGTCAATTCCACTATTCGTTGGTAAAAGAATAGACCAAGAGTTGGCGGTGGATGGTGATGACTAGCTACCTTCCCTCTATTGCTTCACTGCTTAATTAGGGACGGCTAACGCAGATATCTCCTCGTGTAGCTTTGCGCGAAATTCAAACCAAATCCTAAAAAAAAAAAGTCTTCTTCTCCAAACAAAGTTATACCTCCACTTTGATTGGTAATTCAATCTAATCATTATAGACTTTAGTTTTCTTGTTTATTGATTAATGAAATAGAGTGTTTCTGATCTGCTTGTTATCCTAGATTGTCTTCATCAATATATAAGCTATTTTGAATTATTTTGATTCTGAACTGTCTGGCTGATTCACTTTACTGCAGAACTTTTTAGTACTTAGTAATGACAGATTTATAATTCGAATTTTGTTCTGTCGCTTTTTTATTTTGTTTTGTTACAAATGTTTATGAATTTTACAGCACAATTATGTTACAATATATCACAATCAATATTTTAGTAGACAACGGTACTATGTGCTTGCTACCTCCTTAATTCTTGTGTATCTTTTTACTTATTGTTTTTTTTTAGAATTTATAGTTTGGACGCAGGGAGGCACTCCAAGTAACATTTTAACATTTTTCTCTTTTGAGAGCATGCAACTTGTGGGTTTGTTAAATGACAATTATGCGACTTTCTTGCGAGGAAGATGGCTATCTTTCGTCTCGACGAATCAGATAAGGGACAAAGACAGCCACGTCTTAGAGCTCAACTCCCGATAGGCACAGATCTTGGAGGCGAGGTACGTTTCGTGTGCAAACTGGGCTTTGTTTGTGTATTTTGTTTTTGTATATAAATCCAAACTTGTTCCTGTGACAACGACTTATTATAGCTTAAGAACTTTCTTTTAATCTACTTTAAGTTTTAAATTGGGAATTTTTTTTTTTGTTAAGTTAACTAACTTTTGTAGCTTTGACTTTAAATTTTCCTTGTGAGTTTTGGTTAGAATAATTTGATTTAGATTAAACTGAAAAGTTTAGTCGTTTTATTAGACAATGGTTTAACACTCTCTAAAATCTTGGATTTTACTTCAGTTTGTTTAAGCATAGCTTTAGGATTCTTCTGGTTTACGGTTTTAGTTTGTTTTGTATTGTATTTTTTTGCAATAGCATTATTATATTATATTGTGTTTTTGTAATAGTATTATTATATTGTATTGTGTTTTTGTGAATAAACATTTATTTACTTGTACTTCTATTAGTTTCGAGTCTTTCTTTTCGAGGATCCTGGTTGTAGATGAGAGAAATCAGCATATACCGTTATGTGGTATTTATTTTCTAAACCTTCAGCCCCCCAGTGGCACAGCGGTATGTCTGTAGACTTACAACGCTAGAAACCGGATTTCGATACCCATGGTGGGAAGACCACAGATAGCCCATTGTGTAGGTTTGTGCTTAACTTCAAACAAACAACCTAAACCTTAAATTAGTGAGCCTAACTGACTGGTCTATAAAAAAATTTATTTAGAAAGAAAAATCCACATTATTTTCTTTGCTAAACATTTGCAGCCAAATATAATTAAAAGAAAACTGTAATTAAGACGTTGACAAACTAAGAGAGAAACACGAATATCAAATGTTTTTAAAAAAATCTACCATTTTTTTATAAGCTGTCAGAAAATTATTAATATTTTTTCCTGAATATGGTAAAATACTTTTTCACACTACCATATGACAAATTATGATTAAAAATTACATAAGAAGATGCAATGTGCTTAAACACAATTTTCTATTAAACAATTGCTAAAAAAACATAAGTAAAAAATTTTAAGAAGAAAAATATGAATACAAATGTTTCTAGGCGTGTTTTAAAGTTAACATAAAAACTGTAATTTTAATTTTTTTTTGTCATAAATTCTTTATAATAATTATATTCAACTTCTAACACTAAATAATTTAAACAACTTGATAAGTTTTATATTTTCTTCTCCAAAACGAAAATGGGGCTACTGCTAGTGAAAATATCCGCAACTTTCAAATGTTTTCTTTAATCTTTTATTTTATATAGCTGTCACATTAATGATTTTACATACATATATATAGCTGTTGGTGATTTTTTTTTACTCTCAACACAATTTTCTTTTACAAACTCAAGCAAATAAAAAGTAAAATTACCATAAACATGGTTGCTTTATAAATTTTTTATCTAGTGGTAGTGACAATTAGTCTTACCAACGAAGAACCTGTAGGGACCGGCAAGGCCAGGTGGTTAGGGAGCTCGACTCGCAATCTGCGGGTCGCGGGTTCGAATCCCCGTCACACCAAACATGCTCGCCCTTTCAGCCGTGGGGGCGTTATAATAATGTGACGGTCAATCCCACTATTCGTTGGTAAAAGAGTAGCCCAAGAGTTGGCGGTGGGTGGTGATGACTAGTTGCCTTCCCACTAGTCTTACACTGCTAAATTAGGGACGGCTAGCGCAGATAGCCCTCGTGTAGCTTTGCGCGAAATTCAAAAACAAACGAAGAACCTGTAAATTATTAAATAGCTTTTATTGCAATACTTCACACTGAACTTATGATTCTATCCCCAGGTGGTCAGCAGTAAGTTTACGGACTTACAACACTGGAAACTAGGGTTCGATTTCCCTCGATGGATAAAGCTTATAGCCTATTGTGTTGCTTTGCGTTAAAAACAACTAATAATACTATTTTAGTTGTTAGCCAAGAACCATTTAAATTGCTTTCGTTGACATTCCTAAATTTAATACGTGTTGTTCAAGAAAAGAATGGTTAGTTAATAACATCTAAAATAACATTAACGATTACACTGTACCTTTTTTAAAAACAAAGTTAGTAACGGCAGAAGTTTTAACTATTTTCGTACAATGCGATTTAAAAATGTCCTTCACTCGAAGGCTGGGTTGTCATCTGTCGGCAGAATGTCAAATTTTATACCTCAATTTAAGTCGATCAAGGTAAAGAAAGAGTTTTTATAAACGGATACAAAACATTCTGTATAAACTTAAGAAAGAAAAGAAAATATAGAGTTTTTTCATCTTCTGTCCTAAACTAATGTACTTACCGTGTAACATTGTTCGAAAGTTGTATATGTTCTTTACTTCGGACAAATTTATAGTTCAGCAAAGGATCGCCACACTGATGCGGAGATTTAAACTAGCCTAGACTAGATTTGTTTTCGTTGTCATACTAATGAGTGAAACATTCTTGGGACACTGATTCCTCTTACCTCAATCATTTGGAAAATAATGTTATCATGAGGATGATCTATTGGTTCCACAGATAGCCCTTATTCTAATGTTAGTTCCCTAGAATCACATTTTGTCTGCAAAAAGAGCTTCTTATACAAAACTGAAGAAGTTATTTTGGTGTTCTTATGAAATAAAGGATTCGTTTAATAAATCGTAGCAATATACAAGCAAAATTTGGTACTTGCATGTGAAGTTTTCTTTTTTCGTATATTTTATTATTTTGTTTGCAGTTAAGCACAAAGATACACAATGGGCTATCTATACTGTAAAACGCATAAAATATTAAATTAATTTTGTTTGGTTTCGAATTCGTAAACTGACCATCATTTTACTAGCAGTTTGAAGTATTTAAATATAAGTTGAAAAACAAAAGTTCAGACTTAACAAATTGAACTTTATGTACTAGAAAAAAGAGAGAGAGACTATTTAAATATAAAACATCAATATAATCGCCATATACCATGTTGGTATATTTGGTATGATCACCTTTAAACTGCTTCCCCCTTTAAAAGCGATTCATCACATTTTTATAAGCCTCTTAACGAGATTCAACAATTTATTCTTTCCAATCGGAAGTATCTCCCAGTGGCACAGCAGTATGTCTGCGGACTTATAACACTAGAAACCGGGTTTCGATACCCGGTGTGAGTAGAACACACAAAAAGCTCTTTGTGTAGTTTTGTGCTTAACTTCAAACAAACCAATCGGAAGCTAATGCAATGAGCTACAATGTTTCGTCAAGATGTACCTTTTGGATAAAGTAAGATTGAAATTTGAATACTGACATTTTCAGTATTATGGGTCATTAATTACACACGTCTGTGAATTTAAACTTCATAAAAGTTGTTTTGGTTTTAATAACGGATTTTCCATAATTCAGCTATGCAGATTTCGAAAATAATATTTTTTTATCACGTAAGGAATTTTTACAAATCGAGAATTAAAAACTAACTTAGATCAAATTATTATTTCGTTTACCACAATAAACAAGTTTTATTATTATGTTTGTTAACAAAAATATAAACAAACTGAAGAAAAGGGAAGAACATTGATATCAAACGAATATGCATCCTCATTCATTCAGATTTTTTTTTTGTGTGAAATCTACGTCTTTTAGTCTCAAAATTAAGTGTTGTGGTATTTCTTTTATGTATTGCGTTATGACATTTTGTGAAAAATCTGTACGCGATGAAGAAAAATGGATATAATTTTCAGATTCAGCGTACTGGGAGTAGTGTAGAACATGTAAAATTTTCAATACGATAAAACCATCGCAGGTCTGTGTTATCAGCCACAATTAATATCCAACCGATGCCGCCACATACGATGACGTATTCTAGCCCTAACGTATGGAAACAAATCGTAATAAATAAAGGTTACGGTCTTCATCTGAAAGTGCTATTGATAATTAATTTGATTTTAATATTGAAAGAACATTGCAGACTGTGATAAAGATTGAATTTAACGATAGCACGACACCAAAACACTGGAAAATGTTACGCGAAATGAAAATACACGTTACTGCGATCTCAGTTGGTACGCATGCAAATATGAAATTCTTACACCAACAAAAGAATATAAGTTTACATAGAGCTGGAGTTATATGAAAGGAATCACGCGCTGCACGTTCATGAATACAGTCTACTACAAACCCTACATTGATACTGATACAGATGTTTCTATATTATGTCACAATTATGCTTCGCTCATCTAAACATGGCGGTCCTTCAACAGTTGTATCATGCTGATCCTAAATGTAATTGTAAAATCAATATTTCGTTCTAAAATAAATTAATTGAGAAGTGTGTAAATTATATGTGTATATTACAACTGTTTATGAGTCCCTTTAATGTTTCGGAATTACGACGGCAACAATAAAAATTATAGACGTATTTTTCATGCGAAACATTTATTAACACAGACAAGGTTATTTAATGACAATGATAACGTTTACATTGGAAGTAATGCTTCTCTTTTCTCACAACTTCCCTTCAAGTAGTACTTGAGTAGAAATGTAACAGATCTCTTGCCAGGCATACTGTATATCTGCGCTTTCCGTGTTCTTAGAACAGACAGCAAATCTGATGACAAACATTTCCTTAAATCGAGTTGGTGTTAGGGTAATCTTTCCTCGTTCGTTGATCAGACGTAAGACTTCTTCATTCAGAGTGTCCGAGCCCTACACAAAAATAACTAACAAGTACGGAAGGAAATACACTGAAGAGATGTTTGTCATTAAGCACAAAGCTACACAATGGGCTATCTGTGCTCTGCCCACCACGCGTATCGAAACCCGGATTCTAGCGTTGTAAGTCCGCAGACATACCTGGGGGGGGGGGGCTGAAGAGATGTAATAGTAACTCAAGTTCGAACCTAACGCTGGCCTAGTTACGCCTTTTCCCATCTATAAGTGTGCTATTGGATGAACCCTGATGTGTATATCAAACTACATCTATATCTACTATATACAATGTGTACCGCTCGAAGAAACCTGGCATGGCCTGATGGTTAGGCTTGTAATCTGCGAGTCGTGGGTTCGAATCCTATCCCCAAACATGCTCGCTCTTTTAGCGTGTATAAACATATATAGAGGCATTATAATGTGGCAGTCGATACCTTTCTTCCTTGGTAAAGACTATTCCAAGAGTTGACAGTGGAAGGTGTTGGCTAGCTAGCTGCCTTCCCCCTAGTCTATGGCTTTAAAGCTAGGGACGCCTAGCGCAGATAGTGCTTGGGTAGCTTTGCGTGAAATTCAAAAACAAACAAACTACCCGAAGAGAACGCAACTTCAAAAATCATATCCAGATTTACACAAATTTGGTATCGTTTCTTTGTTTTGTTTTTAACACAAAGCCATATTGGTTTATCTGCCATGTCCACAACGGGAAATCGAACTCCGAATTTTAGCGTTGTAAATCCATAAACTTTTCGTTGTCCAACCAGGAGACAATATATTTGTTAATGAACTTAAAAGTTAGTTTTATTCAAAGGTTAAAGAACATAGTTTTGAGCTTCAGTTCAATACATTGTGAAATTAGTATTAAAAAAAAAAGAAAAAATTGATAAGCCATTAAAAGGATACTTGTCGGATTGAAGAATTTAGCTTTATATTAGAAAATGTGCACTTTAACACAGGAAAAAAAGGAGGTTCATATTTGAATTTTTCCTAATGGTCTAGGAGCTAGGGAGCTTGACTAACAGTCTGTGGGTCGCGGGATCGTTTCCGAACATACTGCTCTTTTAGCCATGGGGGAGGTATAATGTGCGGTCAATCCCATTATTCGTTGCTGAAAAGTATCCCAAGAGTTGATAGTGGGTGGCGTTGACTAGCTGCCTTCTTCTAGTCTATCACTTCGAAATTAGAGAAGACATCGCAGATAGCCCTCGAGTAGCTTTGCGCGAAATTCAAAAATAAACAACAAACATTTTGCTTAATTGGAGACACTTTCTGGGATGATTTCCTTCCCGGAAAACATTGCTCTAAAATAGGCACCATTTCCGAAAATCGGCGTCTACTGATCACCTTAATTCAAAGATATTTACAAAGCGTATTACACAGCAGACAAAAGAAAATTTACAATATTAACATTAGTAATTTTTAACATTGGTTCTTCATTAACTTTACTTATACATTAATTATCTACCACTAAAATAGTTTGAGTATTGTTAAGATCGCCACAGAAATTGAGATCCAAATGTTATTAACTCATATATATTGACAATTATTTGATTAAACAATGAATGAGGGGGTTTACACCTCTCTCTCCTAATTTAATAATCCAGTTATCGGTATAAAATGTCACCATAAACATTGTGATGGTAAAGCATAGCCTAAGTTTTAGTTAGACAAAAATTGATTCTCACCTTTAATCTAAAACAAACCAGTCCTAAAATAACAGGAAATACGATTTCAAATCTTTGGTCCTTTGTGACTAGTTCTTCAAATTCATGGGCCAAACCAACGTGCTGGAAAAGACAAAATAAGAATGTAATGATAAAGCAACGACGATAAAGATATCATATGAAACAGTTAAACAAATGATAAAAATTGGTTAATTCTGTTGAGTTGTTGTCGTTATTGTGTTTGAAAGGAACAATATCAACCATATTATAACACTTGTGATAATTATCCGACATTAAATAACGATTAAAAGCTGTTAATCTGTGCCGTAATTATCTCTGACTTTGAAGACATCAATGCAACAGCAGTAATGTTTAAATTCAGCCTCAGGCTAGTGATTTAATTTGTTTAGAAACAAAAGGTGGGTGGAATTGTTAGTACTCAACTCCCTATGATCAAACTTATTTAAGGCCGTAATTATCTCTGACGTTTGAAGACACCAATGCAACACTAGTATATTTAAATTCAGCCTCAGGCTAGTTATGTAATTTGTTTAGAAACAAAAGGTGGGTGGAGTTGTTAGCACCCAACTCCCTATGACCAAACTTATTTAAGGCCTTAATTATCTCTGACGTTTGAAGACACCAATGCAACAGTAGTATATTTAAATTCAGCCTCAGGCTAGTGATTTAATTTATTTAGAAACAAAAGGTGGGTGGAGTTGTTAGCCTATGGTCAAACCAGAGAAGGCAAGGACACCAGGTAGCCCATTGTGTAGCTTTGGGCTTAATTGCAAACAAACAAACGAGGACACTCTGGTAATTAGACAGTCAAAAAATCACTTTCATCGTGAATAATTGTACGAAGTAAATTTCTTCATCTAAGAGTCTGTAACCGCCGTTGTTTCGAGTTACAAATAAAATATTCAAGTGCTACAAGCTATTAAGTTTGGTTGACACAAAGAGCATTGCATTATAAATGTAGATATTTTCAGAACAAGATATTTTGTAAAATCAAATATATAAAAGTATGTTAGTAGATTAACTGTATTTTATAAGAATCATAGAATTATTCATAAAGCACGTAAGCTGTATATCGAGCCATTTGGGAATGACAAGGGAAGTTCGATCATAATTTTTAGAAACTTCTAGAGTGTCTCAGGGCATTCTCTTTACAGTTATACGAATAAAAAATAATCTTGCTTTAAAGTATTTAGTGCTCTATCAAAATATATATAATTTGCTATTTGTGAAACAGCTTTAGTTAGAGTTGAATTTCCTGTAATGACGTGGGGTCGTAGCCTTGATTTTTGTTGGTGTTTAGTCCCAAGGTCGTTTACGACGTTTGGAACACCTTAGATGCTAATGCCTCATCAATGATTCTTGGGCAGGTTTACCTGTTAGCACCCATCTCTTCTCCAGGTTGCCGATCCTACTTTATCAGGGAGAGACAAGCGAGAAGTTAACACCACCCACCGCCAACTCTTAGGCTACTCTTTTGCCAATGACTAATGGAATTTACTGTCACATTATAATGTCCCCATGGCTAAAGGGGCGAGCATGATACGAACGCGCGACCCATAGATTGCGAGTCGAGCGCCCCAACCGCCAGGCCTGTAGCATCAACAGATTATGAAATATACGTGTCATACATAAAAATGCTAATATATCAAGCAGATACTACAAGAAATTTCCATAAATACTACAACATTAATTAATTTCAAACATAAAAAATTTACGCATTTGTAGTATCACAAAAGAACAAAACCTTAACTTTAATCATGATGAATAATTAAGAACAATGGAGGTACTTATTCTTCATAGTATTTGACAAAATCACTGATTTCGTAACATAAAATACTCTGCTATATGTTTTCTCGCTCTCTCTCTCGTAAGGGCGGGAACTTTAGCGTAAGACTTGCGTAACTATGAGAAAAAAGTTATTGAAATAAAAGTTATAAAAACTCAAAGTCCTTTAACATAAAAACGAATTAGGACACAGCTAAACAAAGCATTTTACATTTCGGGGAAATTCGTTAGCTGTGTTTTACTATTGTCATAATAATACATTAATGTCTACAAATTTAACTTTCATACTCCCAAATTCCGAACATTACATCAACTGCCGCCACCAGTGGATCAGCGGCAAGTCACAGTGCTAAAAATCGGGTTTTGTTCCCCGCGGTGAGTAGAGCAAACAAAGAAATACAACATCTTTAAGTTTGAAACTTAGTTGAACGGACGGCAACTGCCTGTTTTAGAAACACAAGTGTAGAGGACGACATTTCGAAAGTCTTCCGCCTGACCTGAAAACGAAAGGCGGAAGACTTACGAAACGTCGTCCTTTTCACTTGTGTTTCTACAACAGTCAGTTGCCGTCCATTCTACTAAGTTTCAACATGAATACTCTGCTTAAACAATATATCTAAGAATCTTTAAGTTTATAAGAAATGTAATTTTTTTTTAGCTTTTCTGAGAGGTGGTAACGCTAGAAATCGGGTTTCGATACCCGTGGTTGGCAGAGCACAGACAGCCCATTGTGTAGCTTTGTGCTTAACTTCAAACAAACAAACAGAGAAGTGGTTCCTGAAGTAATCTAAAAGTTTAAAAATATTAAGATATTTGTGAATTACAAAGAAGCAAGTTTTTCCAACGACGAGGAAGAAAGGATAAGAAGGAAAAACAGTTGATGAAAATGAGACAAGAAAAACAAAAGAAAGAAGAATTAACTGCAGCTAAATGCAGTTGTTTCAGTGAAAGTATTTTTAATGGTTTTAATTTATTGGCCGAAATCACTATAATTCAAATGTAAGCCACAAAATTTGAAATATATTTCTGGATATAATTCTTTTATGACATTAAAATTTCCTGGGACTTTTTTGTAACACGTAATTTATTGTTATTAAATTTGTTTGTTATTCTAGAATTTTTGTGCAAAGCTAAACAAGGCTTCCCTGATAGACAAGAGGGAGGCAGTTAATCAACAACACTCGCCGTCATCTCTTGGTATATTCTTATCAAGCAGAATAGTGGAATTTGAAGGTCACTAATATAGCGCACCAATGCCCCCAAAGTGAGGAACGCGTTTTTGCGGTAACGAGAAAGA
>NW_013666361.1:162535-180000 GCF_000517525.1 Limulus polyphemus
CAACAATCGCGCTAAAACAAACGCTATAACAACGAACATGCTCAATAATACTGACTGCAGATCAATTACTCACTGTCTACACACACATTATCCCGTCACGTTGTCACCCTCTTATATATATACCAGACTACCCTATATCTAGTAATCTCCCGACAATTCGCGAAGGAGCAAGATAGTTTTAGAAACGTCACGTGACCTCGCTGACGCAACAGTATTATTAGGAGTAAGTGCTCTGTTGTTTCTAAATGAGATATTAAAAGGTTTCGTATGTGTATACTTATACGCAAAATTCTCTTTCTTATCACGCATTTGAAAGAAAATATATAGATAATATATATAATATATAATATATATAATATAGATAATATATATATAATATAGATAATATATATTTAAATCAAACGCAGATATTTTGTAGCTAGATAATACCTAATACACCACTTTAAGACTAATACCGAAATATCTTTTTTTAACGAGATTATTTATTTCTTTAACTTATGTGATTCTATCTTACACAAATTATAATGATTAAAAATAGGAAGTTGCCTTGATTGAATTTTCAATGTTAATTTTTTAACTTGAGCATCATATTAATGTTTTTCAGAAGGTAGCATTAACATGATAGATACATGGTGCTGTAATTTTCAGTTCAGGCAATTATTCACACATACATAGTAGTATGAAATTTTCTCAATAGAGGGCAATGATAACAACGTATAGAACTATAGATGAACTGTTCATCGAATTTGAACTGTAAGTGCCTGATATAATATTTTAACCTTCCTTTATTTTTAGCGTAAATATACATGATTTGTTTCGATTTTGAAGATTAATCACATAAATATGATTTATCTTTCGATCGAGTGACCATGTTTTATGTCCATGTAACAAATGACAAATATTTGTGAGTTTGCAGGCATAAATATTAGCAATACGACAACTGATTATAAAATATATATAAAGTGTTAAATTATTTTCTGAATTTGTTCAAATCAGTAAATAATTAACGTTACAAATTATGTTAAATGGACAACAAGACGATTCTTTACCGCAAGAACTTCACTAGAATCTACACAAGGTGGCGTATGCTCATACTATCATTTTTTAACTTTCAAATAGTTTGTTTATAGGTTTAATTATCTGAATGATCCGTTGTTATTGTTTTTGAATCGATCACAGACAGCTCTATAGAACTTCAAGCTAGTTTCTTGCAGATTTTCTCTCGACTCATTCATAAAATATAGAAAATTAATTTCAGAATCTTGCATATTGGTCTATTGAATAAGTCAAGAATCACATTCCTTAAACCGGAACATAATTTATTCTGATTTTCCATTCTTTATTTCACGAGAGTAAAAAATTAGATCAAATCATCCATTCAATGCAATATAACTGAACTTATCGTTTTAGAATTTTCACAAAATTTTACATAGACAGTTTGACTGTTATTATGTCTTTAGTTTCTATTTTTCCTACCTTCTGAATGTGAGCTTGTAAGCCTTTGACACCAAACATTCGAAATACAAACCACATCTTCAACGATCGAAACCTCCTTCCTAGTGGAATCTGCCAATGCTAAGCAGCGGGAAGAGATTATATAACGCAATTTATTAATGTTAATAACTTATACATTACATACAAAAAGTTATGTATTTGTTCAGGAGATTAAATTCGAGAAATTTTAAAAGTTATGTGGACTTAAGTTTACTTAATAATCTCGTTGATATGTTAAAAACATTTACGTACAAAATGACTTTAAATGTAGCTTTGTTATAAGTTCACTGGAACCCTGAAAATCCAACTGTTTTAGACAGCTTGCTCCCCAGTGGCACAGCGGTGTGCCTGCGGACTCACAACGCTAGAAACCGGGTTTCGATACCCGTGGTGAGCGGAGCACAGATAGCCCATTGTGTAGCTTTGTGCTTAACTACAAACAAACAAACGGTTTAGACAGTTTAAATGTTAGCTATGTCATTTTAGAATTTTACTACTGGAAACCCTTGGTAGTTGGTGAGATTCCATTATTATAGAATTGAGGAAAACAAAGACAATTGTATGTTTCATGAATATATTTCATTTATTACTATCATGTTTCGACATTATGGTTTCCTCAATTTTCTAAAAGAAACAATGTTGTTTTTCCTACAGATGGCGCTTTACTTCAGCGTCTTCCAATTGGCAAACAGCATCAGGCTCCATGCCTGACTTTCCCAGGTCAACGCAATCATCATGTTAAAGATTAAGTTTATATTTTAAAAAGTTTCAGGAATGAATTTTGATAGGAATGTCCAATTACAATAAGTAGCAAAATCACTTTATCGTAAATAAAGCTACGTCACTTCAGATGTACGAACTGCGAATAGGACTGTGGAAGTTTACCACTTCAAATGGAACTGTCGGGATTCCTGAAATCACGGTGCTTCATGTGCTTAACGTTTTATGTATCTACAAACCATATGAAACCATGCATGCTTAAATCATTTATTATTTATAAATTTATACTAGCTTAAAGGTATAAAAAACAACTATTTTTTTGAATGGAAATACACACACTCACACACATATATATAATGGTAATTTTTCTTAAATAATTCAGCATTAATGCACTGAATAATAAAACTACAGCGATACTCTTTCATAATCACAGATAAAATGATGCTATATGTACACTCTCTATATATTTATTTCTACTTTTGTTTGTACGGCAAAGTTACTAAGGCTATCTGCTACCACACCTAATTATGAACTCCAGATGGAAGGCAACCAATCAGAGCACCCATGCTAAGGGATTGCCTTTCATTCTTATAACGAATCCGCAGCTCAAATTTCGAGAAATATTTTGTTTAATGACACGGATTCGATTCCGGCTCGTCAGCACGTACATCCAGAGTTATACTACAGGATCAAATCGTACCCCAAACTCTGTATTCAATTCGTCAATGGCTAATAAGAACAGGTGTTAAAGTTATCTGTGGACTCATAACATTAAGAACCGGATTTTGATACTCGCGGTCGGCACAGCTTAACTACAAACAAACAAAGTTATTTATTTCATCTTTTATTTTCAGTGTTTGATCTGTTTTACCAACACATTGAAACTTTGGTAATTACGTCGTCATATCTTTAAGATATATATTAGAAAAACAATGGAATCTAACCTATAAGCACAACTCAAAATATAAATTTTGCAAAAACAATTAAGGCCAGGATTAACATTTTTTTTTTTCAAAAGTTCATTTTAATTTTGTTAAATATGTTACAAAGAATTAATGTCAATTAGAAAAATAGTGCTTCTTTACAGTTAAATAGCCACATGTTTCCATAGTGACTAGAATTTTATACCATAAGCAACTATACACTCTTTGATTCTAATACGACGATGAAGAATATAAAGTATATTAGTCAATATCACAGAGATATAAAGTATAAAATATTTTATACATAGTATCACACAACAGTCATGATTTACTCTGTAATAACACAAAAAACGAACCACTCTTCATGGAAATATTAAACACATACCCTGTAGTCTGGAATTTGTCCCTCTTTATCATGTTTTAAGTAAATTGGATTCACATTGAAGGCTTCAACAAGATCATGTCTGTTCTTTATCCTGTCAAACGATAGGGGAACAATAAAATATGTGAAAGTTAATGTTAATTCCACAACATTGTAGTTTCATACTTGTCATATATTACTGTGGCAAGAAACTGTGTGTTCTCTTTAAAGGAAGTACATTTCACACACCTTTCACACAATACTAACAATTTGTGTGATATATATATATTCTTCATAATCATAGATGTAACCTATGAAAAGTAAATACCGGCAGTGGAATATTACGTCACTCACCACATGGCGGAACAGTCAAAGTTGACCATCATCCACTTATGAGGGTTCATAGTGAAGGAATCTGCCTTCTAGAAAAATTAAATTAACTAATTTTAGACAAAAATTATTTCAAATAGTGTGAAATAAATAAGTGATATATATCCTTCCCCGCATAAAAAACAACAACATATTTTTGAAATATTAAAATGTCTTTCGCTCGTTATATATTTTATGCTCAAATCTTATTGTTTTGTTATCACTATAAAACCCAATAATGGCATACTAAGTATTAAAATAAGGTATTCGACTCTTCTTAATTTCAGTAATTGTGCTAAATACGTCATTTCAAACTGAAATACTTATTATAATTTAAAATATTTTACATATTTCTCAAGTAAAACGTAAATGAATATTTCGTAATCTAATTATAAGTGTTACCTTGTCCCTCACACATATAGACAATTTTAAAACAATAATTACACGAAAAGTATTGGACAATGCACAGGAAATAGTGTTAACAATACGTATGTATATATTTATATAGATAGATACTCATAGGCAGCGGAAGCACTCTGAACCTGGAGGGTTATAACCCCTCGAAAAGCAACTTTCACATTTTTTACTGATTTGTGAAAAAGAAATGCCAACTTAAACCGAACCAGTAAAAATGCTGGTAACTACGAAACGCCTTACATTTTAAGGCTCTACATGTTGTTTAACCGACTTTATTACATTTTAAATATTATAATGTTTATAGTTTGCAAAAAGGTTTGGGGACGTGTCCCTATTGCTCCCCACGTTTTGCCGCATAAGTCCGTATTTATATTAAACATCAAATCAAACTTTAGATAGATAAGTAGAGCAGGTTATAGATACATTTCTTTTAAAAGCAACTGGTAATTTGAGCAAAGGTACAGATTCGCTCATTTGAGTAAATGTAAGTGCTGTCATAATTTAATGTTATGATTAAAAAATTCATTTATTTAGCTACATAGAGTTAAACAGTAAAAAAACAAAAAACAATACAAAATGTATTATAATAATCACTTCTAGATTCATTATATTTACTACAAAATTATTTACTTCTACGCCATCCAAAAGATGCCTGAATTCAGGACAGATAAACGCAGAACCAGCATATGCAGCATCGATATGGAACCAGATGTTTTCCTTCGAACCTAGGAAGAAAGAAATGACAAAAATTCGCAAACAAAAACTGTAAGTAAATTATGGCGTATGTGTAAGTTTTATCATTAGCAACAATAGATATATTGTGTAAGTTTGATCATTAGCAACAATAGATACATTGTGTAAGTTGGATCATTAGCAACAATAGATACATTGTGTAAGTTTGAACATTAGCAACAATAGATACATTGTGCAAGTTTGACCATTAGCAACAATAGATACATTGTGTAAGTTTGATCACTAGCAACAATGGATATATTTTTATTACAAAAATATTGAAGCTGCTACTAACCGCAATTTCACCAACAATATCTAATATACATGTCACGTGTTCTGAAAAATTGAGGTAAAATTATTATTGTTGTTTTAAGAAAATTTCGAAAGTGTCAAATAAAAGATTATATATTATCTGGAGCGAACGCAGCTGAGTGTTTAGCGTATCGAACTTTGGATTCCGAGGTTCCATGGTTTGTGTCCCGTTACCGCAAAAACTAAATAAAAAAATCGCGTTCCGTACTTTAGACTGTGGGTGTATTGTATCGTTTCCAAATTAGGAACGGCTGGCACAAATAGCCCTCGAGTGGAATTTAGCAAAATTATATAACCAAAAGAATATGTTACCTCTCAGAAACTTTTGGTTTTGTTTTGAATTTCGCGTAAAGTTACTCGAGGTCTTTCTGCGCTAGCCGTCTCTAATTTAACAGCGATAGATTAGAGAGAAGATAGATAGTCAACACCAGCCACAGCCAACTCTTGAGCTATTCTTTTACCAACGAATAATGAGATTGACCCACACATTATAATGCCCTACCAGGTGAAAGGGCGAGCAAGTTCAGCGACGGGAATTCGAACCCTCGACCTGCAGCTTACGCGTTGACCTCCTTAACCACCAGGCCGTGTCAGGCCCAGAAACCTTTGAAAACTGTGTTTCACTACAGACGAACCAAAATCTTTATTATGTATTACAATTCTATTATAATGAAATTCTAGTGCATTTATAAAATATATTTTCGTCTAAAAGAAGGGTGGCTTTTGTACATATATTTTCGTCTAAAAGAAGGGTGGCTTTTGTACATATATATAATTTAATTAAGAATAATATTTTAGGCTTTCTTTCTTTCTTTTTACCACGTCTTAATACGTTTGGGACTGGAATACACAGAATAATATAATGTGTTTGAAAGAGTCGTAGATTGTACAAGCTTTATCTGATTTTGTTAGAATAGATCTGGAACGTTGCATTGGGCCAATTTTTTTCCTGTAATAAAACGGGCTGAAAAATATACTATGAAACTGGCAACATAAAATGTTGTTTGATTTTTTAAAAAAAGTTTTAGCTGCGCAAGAATAAATACGCTATTTTGTACTGTTGACTAACTATATTTTTAAACTTCATCTGCTTATAAAACAGACTGGAGATTTTTTTTTAATATGGTTTTCCATAAAGTAAATAACGTTCACCCATGTGGAGGGAGGAGAACTTTAACAATGATGCTTTGTCCAACTTTCTTTTACCATAGAAATACGTGCTTTGATCTTTCTGTGCTCATATATATACCCATTTACATAACAAACGATGGTTTATAGAGGACTTTCTAGTGACTTTCTGGAGCATAATTGCCTGTTTTTTTGTATGATATATGTGTAGTGCGATAAGATAAGTATCTCAAGGACTATGCTAAACTTACGTTGATCAGAACTTGTGACTTAAATATCTTATTTATAAATTTACTTTGAAGTTTTAACATGTTATGAGACGGATTTTCCTCATAAATAAACTTAATTCATAAAATGAGCTTATATTCAAACTAATAGAAGTAAAGAATCATTTGAATCATATTTCTTATTCTAACGAACAAAAAGAATAACGACGCGAAAAGAAAGTTACCCTAGAAATTATACGTTCGTAATTAAAACTTCATAATTTTTCCAAGATTAACTAATAAAATGAAAAAAATGTGTATTTTTATAATGAGACACAATTTTCCGAAACATTACCAAGATGATCAGATCGTTCCTGGATTAATCATGGACAAAGTGAAGCTTCAGTGTAACGTTTTTTAGATGCTAGTATGTGGCCTCAAAAGATTAGGGTGTAAAAAAACTGTAACTATTTGCAAAACTGGTAGGACTTAACTACAATGTTGCTTTCTAATAGGACAAAAAACGTTTCAACTATTCACAGTCAAATTAAAACAAAAACGAAGAAGAAATATCGTTGAAGTAGTTTAAGTTGTTAAAATGTGCCTTACTAGGAAGTTATCTTTGGTGTGAGAGAGGTTTCGGATTAAAATCGGAAGCGAGGAAATTTATCACGAGAAAGAATTCCACATTGACGCCCATCTACTGGGTTCAAGTCCGAGGCAAGGAAACTTGTCGTTATAAAACATTTCCACATATATTTCGACTCTTATTTATTGATTAACGATGATTTGTAAATATAGGTTAAAAATCATTTGAGTTTTTTTCTTTCTTTATGTTTTGTTTACGTTTTTACAAGTCTATTAGTTGTATTGCAGTCCCGAATTCTTGAGAACTTCAGAAAAATATAATGTTTAATGTATAGTAATGATCGTCAAATCGCCACTTTCTTCCTTTGTTCTTGTATTATTTCTTACAACAGATTTATCCGATGACCTAAGTTATACCCTTCAATACATTTTTAAATATTTTTGGTTTAGTTTATTTTGAATTTCGTGCAAAGCTATTCGAGGGTTTTCTGCACTAACCGTCCCTAATTTAGCTGTGATAGACTAGAAGGCAAATAGTCAACACCACCCACCGCCAAGTCTTGGGCTACTATTTTACCAACGAATAATGGAATTGATCGTCACATTATAACGCCCCCACGGCTAAAAGTGTGAGCATGTTCGGTGAATGAGTTTTGAACCCGCGACCCGCAATTGCGAGTCGAGAGCCCTAACCATCATGCCATGCCAGGCCATTTTAGATATTCTGAACTAAAGTACTCCCTCTCTGCAAATACATTTCAAATGATTAGTTTTAGATAATTTAAACACAAGGTTGCTATATATCACTGGGAGCTTCTGGTTTCTATTAGTTTATCTCTCACTTGCCCTACACATGCTCATGTAGAGCATCAAGTGCCATGATCGTGACAGATTAAATGTTCTATACATGCATTAACACAGTGTTTCCCAACCTAGGGAAGGGGTATGTTAGGTGTGTCAACTATAACAGGGTACGTCTGGCTTGGTTCTATGTAAGGTTAAACGATTTCGGTTAATGCTGTTACAAATATAATACAAACGCTTGTGAGGAATCTTCAAGCCCAGGGCTGTTATTAAAACGGTATTTTCCATAGAACAGATATGTTCACTGTTACACTGTGGTTTATATACTGTAGATATGTAGGTGTATAAGTACATGTGTGTGTTTATAGATATAAAATGCAAGGGAGGTAGGCACAGATTGTATAGAGTATGCTTCAAGCCAAAAAAGGTTGGGAACCACTGCATCAGCACGACAAGGTGGAAAAGTGTTTTGCTTACGATAAAAGTTTATAAAATGTAAAAGAAGTGTATTTGAAGTAATTAAACCAGTAAAGTGACCTGTCTAGACTACTCACGTAAGATGTTAGATACGTAGGGTTCCAAAACGATGGCCATGTGGGGCGTCTCAATGACTGCAATGTTAAACCTAAGTGGGTTAAACGTATTCCACAATACGTGATACCCACCAAACACTGTTAATACAGAAGATACTTTGAGCCGAATGGTGTAATAAAAAAAATGACAAGCCGATCGACTTATCTAGTAAGAGACATCGGATCTAGCGATGTTTCAAAACCTGAGACAAGTATTAAAACTCAGCTGAGTGATGGTAACTAAGCATCAATAAACAAATGAAGAAATTCGTACACAAAACCTTATCACATAAACATTGTTGTCTGGGGGAGGGCTCTGGGGGATAACAAGGCCATTCCCCAAATACCTTTCCCTTTGCAATGCATATTGGTATCTACACCCAACCCCTCCAATACGCGTGCCCCCCAGTGGCACAGCGGCATGTCTGCAGACTTACAATGCTAGAAACCGGGTTTCGATACCCGTGGTGGGCAGAGCACAGATAACTAATTGTGTAGCTTTGCGTTTAGCTACAAACAGCCCCCAGTGGCACAGCGGTATGTCTACGGACTTACATCAATATAAACCGGGTTTCGATACCCGTGGTGGGCAGAGCACAAATAGCCCATTGTGTAGCTTTGTGCTACATCAAACATCAAACCAATACGCGTATTATGACGTCGTCCATACTTCCCCACTCATAATTTCATTTTTGCATAGTTGAATGGAATTTAAAAGCCTTCCCACACACGCACATACATTACTCTTTTAATTATATAGATTTTAGCCGAGATACAAGGCTGTATATATACTGTGACATAGCCGTGTTGTATCGATTCCAAAGGTGGACATTTATACCATATTCTTTAAGTGCGTACAAACAATCCGCCAATAGAAACCGATTTGGGGGAAACCCTGTACAGAACATTGTAAAATATGTTGAATGTAAACCAGAAAAAGTGAAAAAATTTATAAAATATATATATGTGAAGAAAAATACTTACACACTTCTCCTAGTTCTTTGATGTTATCGAAAGCACATGAATTAGTTGTTCCTAGAGTTCCCACAACCTGTACAAGAGTAAGACCATAAATAGATACTTGTGTACCTCAATTTATATCGAATTGATGAACACAGAAAAATTTAAGATAAACGAAAGCTAGAATCACTATAATAACAAAGATATTTTTATAACTTGTAAATATGGGGAAATAGTTACCCTTAATACTAATAATACTCTTTTATTTAACGATTCACGATGTAAAATTTACTTCAGTCAGCAAAAATGGCAAGACATAGTATTGTGAAAGGAGCAGAGCTCCAGCTTAATGAAGATATAGTAACAGGAAAAGTACGTGCAGATTTTTTATTTTATTTCATTTTGAGCATTCGACGTTTTCTATCTATTAATCACTTGCCTTAACACAAACTGGCCACTTTATTAGTTTCACTGGGACACCACCTACTATCGTTTTAGACTACGATTCGCTGCGATAATTGTCTGGACTCAGCATGGCATAAGCTCCACAAGATGTTGAAAAATGTCTTGCTCAACTTAATTCATTCGCTGAAAATAATGGTCTGTATTTGATGCCCAGACGGTGGCAGGGATTACGTTAGTAAAAGTGACGTTCAATTTCAACACAAAGATTAAGAATTGGATTGTTTCATGTGTCTTGGAAAAGCTCCAAGATTGGCAACAACGTACAGGTACATCTTGGATGTTATTCTTCCTCTAAATTAAGGATCAGTCCCTGCCACAAGAACATTATCTATACCTTTACACTGCCTGTCGAAGCTTGCCCTGTCAGAGCAATGAAGCAAGATTTCACGTGATTTATTCCATGCGCATGGGTGAAAGTGTCCAATGATTATTTTAACTGAAACAAATCTATTGGCCAGGGGTTTGTACTTAAGATTAGATGTATTCTGAGTCACTTTAGACAACTTTCAGAAATAAATTTTTACTTGACTTTATAGAAAAAAAGGAATTCAGAAATCACTCACAACTTGTTATGTTCCCAGAGAAACTAATTTGGTAACCACAGGCCCGGCATGGCCAGGTGGTTAGAGTGCTCGACTCGCAATCTGCGGGTTTGAATCCCCGTCACACCAAACATGCTCACCCTTTCAGCCGTGGGGGCGTTATAATGTGACGGTCTATCCCACTATTCGTTGGTAAAAGAGTAGCCCAAGAGTTGGCGGTGGGTGGTGATGACTAGCTGTCTTCCCTCTAGTCTTACACTGTTAAATTAGGGACGGCTAGCGCAGATAGCTTTGCGCGAAATTCAAAAACAAAAAAACAAAAAAATGGTAACCACAAGAGGCTAGTTAAATGTTTTTTAAATGTTAATACTAAAACCTTCTACACGTATGACCAATTCATTTTTAAAACCCCAATTTCACAGAAAAAAGTATCACTGAGTTAACCAACTATTATTCTTTCCTTCAAAAAATGAAAATGGTTGGAAGGTTAGACTAATAAAGATTAGAATATTGTTAGTAATAACACCAAATGTGTTTATCTCACATTAAATATAAATCATGTTTTGTAATCATGTCTAGGAAAAGCAGTTTGACAGTTTTTCGTCTGTAGACGGAGAACTTACGCCCATATCATATATTGAATACAAAAACAAATTAAATGCGATTCATCAGAACACATCAAATGTTTCCTGACGTTCACTGAACACATTTTGCACTCACTCTAAGCACCAGTGAATTCGCGCTTTCATGATTCAATCTGAGCTAAACGTTTTTGGAGTGGTCGTCAGTTGCCATGCGATATATTGTATGTCATTCCCATGATAACGTCGGAAAGGGCCAAATCTTGGCCACTGTTAAAAAAAATTATCAAATGGGGCAAAAGTTGACGCACGCTGCATTTTATAAACCTGTTAAATTGTTGTCTAAGTCACTAGCGGTTGGCGACCAGAGTTTTTCCAAGTATGCTCTTTCGATTTTTTATGGTGTGAACGTTTTTTCAAAGATAGTAAAGCAGGATTATAATTAACCACACCTGTAATAAGACATTAGTATTAGGTCAGGCCTATAATATTTTTAACGCTGCATTCTTCATTTATTTCTTTAGGGATTTTCAAGAATTAGAAGAGTGTATAATAATAGCATTACAACAGCTGTATCTTCGCCATATCCATTGCCGATGACGCATTTCTTGACAATTCCTAAAGAACTAGATGAAGAATGCAGTGTTAAAAATAAAATGGGCTTTTCCGATTATCACTTTGATAAACTTTGAAGGCAAAGGTCTTTAAATAGCCAGTAAAAAAAAATATTTTATATTTACGTTCTTACTAGGGGGCACCGTCAATCAACACTGGCTGGGTTGTTTATTATAATATCACATACACATACATTTATTGAACACTCCATTTATTTGCATACGCAAAATCTATTGATCATGTGGTGTGTCAGGTGAATTACTTGAGCACCAAAAATGTAAGAATAAGGTTCTTACAAACTTTCAAAGGGATATATGATAAACATGCTAAGAAATGTGTAACTCTACTAAATTAAGTGTTACCCCAACTCTTTTGAAATCATATAAATTATGAGATACACAGATAGTTTCAAGAAGTTGGTGCTTCATATTTATTTTACTGTACTATTTCTTTCCTGCATAGTGTTTCTATACGAAAAACTTCTCATCTGAAATTTCGGGAAAATTTCACGATTGCCACAAAATTAAAAAGAGTTATTCCTTTGCGAAATATTGTTTTAATATTTGGTGTACTGTAAGGACTTGGGAACTAGTCGATGGTTCGAGATTCATGGCCTTCTTCACAGATACAAATTAAGTTTCATAAATTGATTGAGAAAAAAGCGCCTTCAAAAGTCTCCCATCAAACTAATTTCTAATTAACTCTTAATTAGGCCCGGCATGGCCAGGTGCTTAGGGCGCTCGACTCGTAATCTGAGGGTCGCGGGTTCGAATCCCCGTCACACCAAACATGCCAACCTCCGCCTTTGCCTGGTCCCAAGTCCAGGGTGAGAACGGAGGAGGAGGGTTGGGCGCGGGGCTAACACTTCCACCCCGTAAAAACCAACCTGCTACAAGTAACTGCAACAACACCTTCCGTTGGCGAGGTGTTGTTGCGGCCCTATGCTCCACTGGGAGTTTACAGGAATAAAAAATAATAATAATAACTCTTAATTATTTCTGTATTTCAAACTTCATATCACTTAGTATTTGACGTTGTTCGTCTGAAAGGTTTAACTGTGTTCTCGTTATTTGTGCGATTTCTAGCTAAAACTTACCAGAAATGGAATGTCCCCCTTGGCTCTATCTTTTTCAATAGCTGATTGGAGAACATCACCTCTAAGACTCAAATTGTTATCAACTGGTAAAGGGCAAAACTTTACTCCTCCCAGCATCCCGGCCTTTTCCACTGAAGAATGGGCCTGCATGTTCATCAAATATTTCAATTGAAATTCATAAATTCTGACTTGCCTGACTTTATAGGCGAACCACATTAAAACGAAAGTTATATATAAATACGGCTAACACTTCTTATGACAATTCACTTCCTTTATTTAATAAATACTCTCTCAGTTTGAAAACGTTAACCGAATTTTACTGATTAGAATAGTTTCTGCATTGCCTAATATAGTTGATCCAAATGCACACATGTAAGCCTACCTGAACTGATGCATAGCAAATAAGTTTTTCCATGGTTCCACCAACTTTGTTTTCGGTTTTGAAAGTTGACAAAATTTTGTTTCGAGCAGAAAGCAATGCGACCAATGTTGCCTCGCTAGCTGTACCCTGGATTTTAAAAATAACATAGATTATCAACACTAATCCCAAAAGAAGTGTTATAAAAATCATCGACAAGTTTCATTCTCAAGAATCTGCCACAAATCTTAAGTTCATTCGCAGTAAAAATGTCAAAAACATTTCAATTTGCTGTAGCCTAGTGAAAATATAAACGGAGAAGATGTTTCAAACTTATAAAACTTTTACGGGGAAAATGTATTAACACACTTAGATTTTCATATCGCAACACATACCACCGCATAGTGGTCTAGATTGTTCGTTATGAAAAGTGTGCGCGAGGATGTGTTTGTGTCTCGACGAAACTTACACCATGTTCTACACATCCCTCTTCATTTCTCAGAGGCATTACTGCTTCATTAACATCTACTAAAAGTCATATAACATAATTTAAAAATCTAATAATAAAAGACTACTTAAATCAAATATATACTAACTGTAGACACACATCAACAGACGTACACAGGCAGGTTCGTAATTCTAATGTTCAATACACTGTTTTACTTATGTCACGTCGAGATAGAAATTTTTTATTATTTTTGTTTATTAGAAATGTTAAGAAATATACAACAGGATTATTCGTATTAACCACTCAATCTCCGTGATTTTAATAAGTATTTTAAATGTTTAATGCGCCTTCAACAGCATTATATGAATATTTTAAAAATAAAATATATTTTATTCTATTCTATCAATATGAGGTTGTTTGAAAATAATAATTGTTTTTCTTTAGATGTCGTTGTACTTTACAATTAGTATTTTCAACCAGAACGACACATTATGCGCAAATGGGATAAAAGGCTAGCTCAGAGACATCGAGGATTCATTTATGACTTTTCTTACTTTTGAACTATTGAACAGAAGGATGGCGTTTGGTCAGCAGTAACCACCACAACAAAGGACTTATCCAGTTTTTTAAACTGAATAATGAGACTGATTGTCTCGAATTGTTTGTTTGTTTCACAATTTGCGCGCAAAGACAGTTAAGGAGCTATTTACACAGAGCCCAATTTTAAACCAGTAAATTATAGTGATGGTAACTAATCAACAGTAACGAACAACTCTTGTGTGGTCCTTCTCTGACCAATTTCATCGTCACTTTTATACCACACCCCCGGTCTCAATATACGGAGCGCGTTTTAGCGGCAATGAGACGAGCCACGAATTCTCGGATCCACATTAGGCTACGCTCAGACAATTAATGTTATTACACTTTAAACTGAAAGGCAGTATATTAACATTTAATGAAGTGTAGAACATCGTACTCGTATAGCTTTGTTATCTTTTTATTAACTTTTAATAAAAAGGCAGTAGAATATAATTGAAAATTGTGACGTTCTTTGACCACTTCAATAGCAAATGAATTTAAAGAATAAAAATTATTTCCAGAAGATTATGTGAACTGGAGATCGATCCAAAAAGCTCTTGAATTAGAAGTTACTATAAACAAATCTGCAATATCATTCCATACAGCACTTATAATATTTATTAGTTGCATTATATCATGGAATTACATTTTAACTGTTTTAGTAGCTGCGATTCTTTGATTAATACTTTCTGATTAAAAACTTAATTCGTTTAGCCACAACATTCAATATTAAGTCGTTTTTAAGTTTACCAGTAACTTGATATAAAAAGTCTGTTTTACGTTACTTACGGTAACAAGCAGTTGTAAATAAAATTGGGTATGTATAAAAACAACGCGTAAAAGAAAATCATAACGCACAGGCACATCATGAAAATAAATGGGAAAAATTTCAAGAAGTCAGTAAAAGACTAATATTCGCTATTGTTTGTTTGTTTGTTTTGAATTTCGCGCAAAGCTACACGAGAGCTATCTGCTAATTTAGCAGTGTAAGATTAGAGGGAAGGCAGTTAGTCATCACCACCCACCGCCAACTCTTGGGCTACTCTTTTACCAACGAAAAGTGGGATTGACCGTCACATTATAACACCCCCACGGCTGAAAGGGCAAACATGTTTGGTGGGACGGGGATTCGAACCCGCGACCCTCAGATATTGAGTCGACGCCCTAACCACCTGGCCATATTTATGGCACTTGTTCTGATTCTGGGATCCGTTCTTATTGTCCACAATGTTAACTCTTATTTTTACACACATAAGTCGATTAATTATAAAAAATCTTGACCAGCCACAATTTTTTCTTGTCTTTTAGAGCACTTTCAACGCTTTATGTGGTTAGATTTTTTGATAGCTATGTTCGCTTGTAAGTTTTTCATGCACAATTTATGAATAAATGGCATTTGTTGTTCAGTATTTTTTATACATACCCGTTTTATGGTTCGTTTTATTCGCTTGTAAAACACAAGATTAGCACTTAAGTTTTTAATATCTACCTGAATCACTCCTCCTCCTAGTCCCTTCGAAGAGAATAAAAACACTTCTGGCAGCTGAAGCATCTTTCCCAACCAGTCTAGCATCACCATTTCCAGTTCAGTGCAAGCCGGACTAGAAGCCTAGAAGAGTGAAGAAAAAAATGGTTGATGATATCAACTGCATGAAATAAAAGCTGATTACAATGTATTATAAGGAAACGTGGATCACATGAAATGACAAATTATAAAGGAAGACACTCGATGAGCATAGAGCACTTTCGAAAAGTGGTCCATTCTTAGTACTTCTGTGGCAAAATTGTGCTGGGGTATAGTAGTGTAAAATAACATACCTAATTCTGATTTGTGGTGACTAAAATAAAGTTGATAAAAACTGCAACTCACCAGCTTAACTTAGTCCACACCTAAACAGTTATTCTTCAAATAATTCATAATATAAATAGCGCCTAGACCATTACTATGTCTATCTTATCTCAGTCAACCTGACGAGCCGTGGTATTCGACTAAAGGCCTCGTCGGCACCGGATATAGCAGATATACTGTATTTGACATATTACTATATTCTTCTTTACTTTCACTTATAAATTCGCCTACCAATGGCACAGCGGTATATCTGCGGACTTACAACGCTAGAAACCGGGTTTCGATACTCGTGGTGGACAGAGCACAGATAGCCCATTGTGTAGCTTTGTGCTTAACTTTAGATAAACAAACTTATAAATTCTTATAATTACTACAAGTAAATAAAAAAATGCAAAAATTAAGTATGATGTAGGGATGGCAATGCCAAAAAGTACAGAAACAAGATAGGAATGAATACAAAAAAAACCATACAAAAATCCTTACATAAGTAGCCAGTAAGTACTGAGTCAATCTAACAAGCTTATGGTTATTAGCCACTGTAAGACTGTATAGCACTATTCAGTTTAAATACCTTTATTCAAACCTAAATTCATGCAACTGACGGGAATTCAACATTTAGTTATAGATAAACGTTATTCTTGGAAAGATTTGGTTACTTAGGTATTGATTTTCGTATATTTTTGTGTATTCTGTACTTTTTGGCCATGTCATCCCTACATCAAACTTAATTTTTGCAAATTTATTTGTATTACTTGTTTACCCACTTTTCATTTAAACAATTTCATTGAAGTAGGTTAGTAAGTGAACATTTATTACATTTCTATAATTCAATGTAATATATATTGTTAATATCCTATCCGTTTTGTCAGTTTCTCCACTGCACTTGTAGAATGACCTCAGATATTGATATTATACCATACAATTTACTACAATGGATTATTAATCATCACTGGGCATAATCTTGACTTATTGGGACTTAATGTTGAGGAACCTACAGTAAGGAAAGAAAATATGAAAATGTATAGCTGTATCATCCATATATTCATGTTTGCATTCTTTTTGACACTACCATCCCTACATCATTTTACATCTGTAAAATGTCTTTTTATTACTTGTTTTACGACGTTCTTTTCCACTGACTGAAAGTTAGTGTATTTTACGAAAGCGTATAATAAAATTTAATAATATGTGTATTGATTTTTTTTTACTCCTTCTCTTCATACATAATATATGAGTTGGTTCCCTAAAGACACCGACTGTATAGTGTACAAAGCATTGAGTATAATGTTCATCTATTATTGGCTGGTAGTTCCTATTTCACCCTGTACTTACTATCGTGCCCTCCC
>NW_013666361.1:181003-195418 GCF_000517525.1 Limulus polyphemus
CTCAATCCTACTATTCATTGGTAAAAGAGTAGCCCAAAAGTTGGCGGTGGGTTGTGATGACTAGCTGCCTTCCCTCGTGTAAAAGGCTGAAAGGGCGAGCACGCTTGGTGTGACGGGGATTCGAGCTCGCGACCCACAGATTGCGAGTCGAGCGCCCTAGCCACCTGGCCAGCCCGGGCCCGAAATATTATGTAACAGCTGTTTTTAAGTTTGGTAGGTTGTTCATAATCTGTTATTACTTGGTAACTGTTTGCTATGTGGAATTAACTACATATAAATATTTATAAGAACATTGACATTTGAATGTTTCTGTGTATAAATCTTGATATACTGTGTTTGTTTTACTTTAAAGTTAAGCCAATCTTTTGAACTGTTATATTTTTTGCTCCATTACATTAGGAGGAATACAATGAAAAAATTGGCAGTCACTATTGCAATAATACAGAAGCTCAGATGAAGTTTCTATTCCAACAGCCGCCATGAAAGAGTCGTTCCTTGAGTTATAACCATTTCTTAAACATGCACTACCGGCACTTGTGTTTATTTTTTTAAAATTATAATAAGTAATTAAAAACAACGTTTTATATTTACACAATAAAAACTTTATTGAAGCCGTACGGCTTCCACTTTAAAGTATCTCTACAAGTACATGTTTCGACGTGATCTACGTCATCCTCAGGAGTAACTTACAAGACTATTTTATACTTTCCCCCTTGTCGCATTACTTCATTGTTATTTCGATATTTCCATAAAGAAAGTATAATATATCTCGCCATATATCAACATATTGAATTGCTGGTCTTTCATTTCTATTTAATACTTGATTTTGTTTTTTTATGTTTCATTATTTCTAATGTTTCTCTAATATTTAATGATATAAAACTTCGAGGCTGAGCTAAAACTAAAGTTTTTTCCCATAATATTGTACGTTGGGTAGTTTTTACATGTTCGGCTATAGCTGACATTTCTATTTTATTATTTCTTATGTAACTATTGTGTTCTTGCGATCTATATTTTAAATATCTTTTAGTTTGACCAATATAAAAACTACCACATTCACATTCTATCTTGTCTTATCTGTTAATTCTATTCTGTCTTTAGCATTCCTTATCATATCTTTTATCTTATCTATTTGTTTGAAGATAGGGTAAAAATTCTGATACTTTTTGAATACTTTATATAACTGACTTGTTAAACCTGGAACGTAAGGCAAACTTAGAGTTTCTTTTTTGTTTTTTTTTCATAAGCAGATTGTAATGTGGTATTTTTAACTGAATTTGCATTTTTGTTAAACTTCTCAAATGCTTTGTCTACTATATTTGGTTCAAATCCTCTATCAATATCTATATACTTAATTAACAACAATTCATTCTTTAAATTGTTTGTTTGTTTTGTAGTTATGCACAAAGCTACACAATGGGCTATCTGTGCTCTGCCCACCACGGGTATCGAAACCCGGTTTCGAGCGTCGTAAGTCCGCAGACATGCCGCTGTGCCACTGGGGGGCCATTCTTTAAATATTCCTGTCTTGAACATATTTTTAAAGCTCTATAAACATATGTATAAAATGCTGATATTTTTTGGGTTTTTTATATGACATGATTCTTTGTGTGGCGGCATAACAACAACAAAAGGTTTTATATAAACTGATGTTTCTAAGTTACCTTCTGCTTCTTTCCTAACTAATACGTCTAAGAAATTAATGCTATTATTTTCTTCAATTTCACACGGGAATTGAATTGCTGGTTCTTTACTGTTTAAATAACTAAAAAATTCTTGTAGTTTGCTGTTGCCATGTCGCCACACCACGAATGTGTCATCTACATATCTAAACTTCTGGCTTAAATTTAGCGTTATTTAAAGCTTAATTTTCAAAACTATCCATATAAAGGTCACATAACAACGGCGACAAGGGGATCCCATAGATAAACCCTCTTTCTGTTTATAATAATTTTGATTAACTAGGAAAAATGGATTATCTACACACACTCTTGTTAATTTCAATATATCTATAATTTCGACTGTTGGTACTCTGTTTTCTATTAATCTATTCTCAAAACATCTAATAGCGTCATCTAGTGGTGTTTTAGTAAACAACGATATTACATCAAATGATACCAATAAATCTTCCTTTTCTAATTTTAGGTTTTCAATCTTCTCTACAAATTTTTAGAATTTCTGACTGTATATTTGTTATACAGTTACGTGTTATAAATTTTGCTATTTCATAAGATGATGAACCTATATTTGATACTATGGGCCTAAAACTGTTATTGTTTTTATGTATTTTTGGTATTACGTAAAACCTTGGTGCAATAAATCTACATGGTACTAAACATTTTTTCTCTTCAGGAGTTAAAATTAGGCTATTCTTAACACTAGTTTTTATGTTTTCATGATATTTGTTTATTGGGCTATTCTTAAGCTTTTCATATGTACTTTCTTTCAATATGTCTTCTACCCCCTTGTCATAATCACCTTTGTTAAGTATTACGGTTTGTTCCCCTTTATGTGCTTTACAAACGATTATATTACTATTTTCTTCTATTGATTTTGTAATCAACATTTCATTTATTATAGTTCGGTTTGAATTTTTTAATAATTTTATGACATTCTATTCTAACAGCCTTTACGTCATTAGGACTTCTTACTTTACTTAACTCAGTTTCAATATTTGTTATAATTTCTTCCTTACTATTACTTGTTAACCTACGTGCAAAACCCAAGCCTTTTTCTAACACTTCCTGTTATTTAGTATTTAACGTTTCATTCGAATTATTAACTATTTTAAGTTTATATCTAAAATATTCTTATATTTTTCTGGTAATGTTCTTAACTTACTTTGATTTCCTTTTTCTTTTTCTATGAACTTATTGAATTTATGATCTAATTTTATTTTATATTTATCAATGTCTTTCTTCGTACGAATCCAATAGAAATTTTCACATTCTAACCAGTTTTGTCTATTTTCTTTTGCTGCCGCCAAATGTAATTGATACACTTTGAACTCTAGGTTTGCTATGAAACTTCTTTATTGTTGTATCGTAATCCTCAATATCTGTTGCTTAATCTTGTGTAAACAGTGGTCGATTTTCTTTCCTTTCATGTTACTTTTCACTTGTATAAACTTTGGATTGGTGTTATTTCTTTTGCATTTCACCAAGAAATTGAATTGAAGTATCTTCCTTTTCAACTTACTCCTCTGTCTTACAAACGTTTTCGTTGTAAATCCTGGTGCAGTTTTTTCCATATTCCTTTCCTCAAAGGCTGGTGGTATTCCAGGTCTACTATGACATTTCTTTTTTTGGTGTATTGTAATCTCATATATTTGTTGATTGAACTTGTTTAAACAATTGCTTACTTTTCTTCCTTGATGTTACTGCAATCTGAGGGTCGCGGGTTCGAATCCGCCTCCCACCAAACATGCTCGCCCTTTCAGCCGTGGGGGCGTTATAAATGTTACTCTTAATTTTGGTTTTATTTACTTTCGGGGAAGTACATCTAGTATTATTCTGCTATATCGTCCTCTATATTTTGTAGCTACACTGATGAAAATTGTTCCATAAAGAAGATAGTTTTCAAGAAAGAATGATGAAAAAAGCAAGTCGTCTGATGAACATAAAACATAAAAGTCTATTTAACATCTTAAGCTCATTTTAAACTCGAAAGGTACTCTCACTAACACATTTTAAAGTATAGAAGATTACCAAGGTGGACAAGATACTCAGTCTTATGTAGTAAAAGAAAGCCTATTATAACTCAACGGATCAGTCTGAAAGCTTATAACGCTAGAAACCAGATTTTGATGCCATGGAGGGCACAGCTCAAATAGCCAATTGTGTAGCTTTGGGCTTAACAATAAACAAACGAAAACTTATCCCCTCTCTTTAGCTTATAGCCTATAGTTTTACTAATCTGCTATAGTTACCTCTTTAGCTTGTAGCCTATAGTTTTAATAGCCTGTTATATTTTCCTCTTTAGCTTGTAACCGATAGTTTTACTAGTCTGCTATATTCCCTCTCTTTAGCTTGTACCCGATAGTTTTACTACAATGCTATATTACCCCTCTTTAGCTTGTAATTTATAGTTTACTATAGTATTATATTACCTCTCTTTAGCTTGTAACCCATAATTTTACTAGTCTGCTATATTTTCCCTATTTAGCTCGAAGCCTATAGTTTTTACTAGTCTGCTATATTCCTCCTATTTAGCTTGTAATCTATAGTTTTACAAGTTTGCCATATTACCCCTCATTATCTTGTAACCTATTGTTTTACTAGTCTGCTATGTTCCCATCTTCAGCTTGTAGCCTATAGTTATACAGTCTTGGCCAAAATGTTTTCATATTTTGTAACAAATAAGATCATTATTATAATATGAAATACAAATACACTTAGCACTATCAAAATGAAAAATGCATATTATATTTAACATCTAGATATGTAATTTGTATAACGAGACAGGTTCTATGACATCATGAACGATTTATTAGAACAGCAAACAATTTTATCAGACACCTGTAGAAAGATGTGTAGTTCAACATTTCACCTATCATGTCGCCTAACTGTAAGCTGCAATTCTGTCTTGCCCAAGTAACACGGTGACGGCGGTGAATTCTGGTTAATATCGGTTTTCTGACAGCTCTTCTTGCAAAATAATCTGGCTTGGTCAGTCTCTTATTCACTGTTCTTCTGGATATCCTGGAATGAATGTGTTCATGCCATTCCTGTCGTAAGGTATTGCAAGACTTCTTTCGACCCTGACATGTTAATCTGATCAAAACATGGTCATCTCGGACAGTAGTTTTCCAATGTCTACCAGTATATTTTCCTGGAATAATGATTCCTGTAATACGATGACGTTTCAGGATTCTGGATACAGTACACTGAGGGTACCCTACTGTTCTGGCAATGTCCGTTTGTTTCATACCATTTCTGGACAGTTGAACAATTTGACGCCCTATAACTTCTGGCACGTGACAAGGAATGATTCTACACCGAGTGAAGAAAAATTGTCTGAACAAGGCATTGATCTGTTTCGAATAAGATTCTACTAAAAGCACACTCTTTTATACAAAACAGATGTGTATGTGTGTTTTGACGAACAAATGCTCAAAACAACTTATACAGACCAGAATAACAACTCGTACATGTTTGTCCGATCATACGCTACCTTCTCTGTTACTAATCGGGCATTTATTCAATAACTACTCCGTGCATGTAGACAATAACATCAGTGAAGAATAAAATGCAAACATTTTGACCATGACTATTTGTTTTTACTAAATGCAGTGGAAACTTTACGGACTTACAATGCTAAAATCCGTGGTTCGATTCCCCGCGGTGGAAATGCTACAGATAATCCACTGTGTAGCTGTACACTGTGAAAACAACAACAACTGTCCTAAATGTGTGAAGCTACTTGCTTCAAGCCAGGTTGCTTGAATCAATAAAACATCTGTACATAAGCACCACTTTACTAAAACATAGTAATTCTAATATTTAAATAAAAATTACTTTTACACTTGTGAATTAAAGATCTAGGTTATCGGGTTCAGTTTTTATATTCTCTTTTGTGTTACATAATTCAAAGAATGTCAAAGACTGTCCGTCTTTTCAGTTCACTCAAATTTATAAGTAAGTAAACAGTTCTAATATATGAATTACATCTGTTGTATATAGGTAATCAAGTCAGCACTGTATAACAGTGATGGAAGTTATTATAAAAATCAAAACCAGCATGTCAATAAGATTCTAATCTAAACAAAAAAGAAAAAAACTTGTCCGTTGCCAGTCCTTGTCATTATTTATTAGATCATAACGAAAAATCTCCACAGACAGGTTCTGATTTATACACCTAGGCTCACACCAACCAGCAAAATCAATTTTATGACCAGCAGAGGATTCCGAAACTCAGAGCAGCACCTTCGTGCATCAATCCTGAGGTCGATAACATTGAAATACTGGGCGATGAAGCTATTCACTAGCTTACACCCTTACATACGTACACCCGAATAAACATGAATTTAAGAACGAGTAACGTTCTGTTTTCTAATTTAAAGTATACAAGGCAACTGGATAGATCTTATAAGCGTATTGTTACTCAGTGTTCAGTTTATTTCTCGAACACGTATACGCGACCATGTGTTCCTTATTTTTCACTCTTTTTACAGTTTTAACAAGTTTGATAATTTCACAGTTATGCCTCAAGAGGGAACTGTATTAATTTGGCACGCCACAAAAACAGTTCACAACCAATCAGAGTAAGCAAGCAGATACTATGCAAACCTTACTGTTCTTATATTGATTGTCAGAAATCATAGAATAAAAAAGGTGTTTCTCTAGCAAGTTTTAATAGATATAAATCACATAAATACTGAGTCGGTAAGGAATCGTGCCTTACACATGGAACTTGGGTTATATAAACAATGGTAAAATCCGTAAAGGGTTATATAAACAGTGGTAAAATCCGCAAATCATTAACCCTCAAATTATCAGCTTGTTTTTATGCCGCTCAGTACCGGCGGGGTCCACATATTAAATCACACTGAAAGTATAAAAACGATAATAATACACTGTGTCAAAATAACAACCTTCCACAGCAATCACTCAATTATGGGCTTCAGTAGTTTATTCTTGTTATACCTCACGGAGGCTAACCTGTTTATACTTAATAAAAAAGATAGTACGGTAAAGCTTTGGCTAGCCATTTTATGTATAATAGAAACGATTGCTATATTTTCTATACAGGAGACTACCCTCACAGGAAAACAAAAATCAAGATTCTGAATGTTTGATAAAAGAAGAAATTCTACTTAACCAAAAGTTTTATCGTCGCTCTAGAGTATTCGTATTCTTACGTTGGCCTCTTCTCTAGTGTAAAGGGCTATCAATTCACTAGTTTTCAAAACGTCATTTCCTAATCCATTAAAAGTGCTTCCATTGCAGTGGCGGTATTGTAAGAACTGTATAGAACGTGGAAGCAGGATGTCTCCATTAAAGCTGCACTCAACTAGTCTTCTCTACTTACACCAAACTCTTGACTTACTAATGTCAGTTTGTGGCGAGAAAGAGCAGTGGTTTCCAAAAGATCGATATACGAACCACCGACAATGATGGTTCATTTATTAAATCCCGGCCTGGCTTTTCACGCTCTATCAACTTCTGTCATCCAAAGCATTACGGAGGATTAAGGTTTGGAAAATTGTATATTTACTTGATTTCTGGGTCGGACGTAAAATATTACACTATATCTACAAAGTTAAGATATGAGTGGTGGAAGTTAAAAGGTCCTTAAGATTACAATGAGGTAGAAACTGGTTTTTTATTGAATTGTGAAACACGTATATAGCGTATATCATCCTTATTCTCTGATATACTTCAGGATAAACGTTGGAATCAAAATTAAAAATAGTGTAGAATTCTTGCTGATTTGCATAAAATACTTATTCTTCTTGAAAATGCATGCAATTACGTTCCATGATGTTTAATTGGTATTAATATTGCGTTCCATGATGCTTAATCGGTATTAATAATACGTTTCATGATGATTAATTGGTATTAATTTTACGTTTCATGATATTTGTTGGTACTAAAATTACGTTCTATAGTATTTATTGGTATTAAATACAGTTGCCAATATATATATTTATATATCCTTAACACGATAAGACTTTCATGCTTAACTTCGTCGGACGACTGTCACCTAGTGGTTAACGTGCTTGAACTGTGAATCCGGGGTTCATGATTCGTGGTCCTTACCGACAAATTGTGTTACGAGCCTTGGGAGCGTGAGGGCTTTAGGAGAGTAAGATTTGTCTATCATTAGAGCAAAATCACATGGGCTATCTGCTGTGTCCACCGTGGAGAAGCGAACCACATATTTTAGCGTTGTAAGTCCGTAAACTTAACATTGATCCACAGGGGGACGAGATGGACAGTAAATCTCACTGTTCGATTAGAGTATCCTAAGAGTTAGCGGTGGGTGCTGTTGACTAGTTGCCTTTTAATTAGTTTGTTAGTTCAAAATTAGGTACGGCTAGCGTAGATATCTGAAAGAAACCTAAAGGTAACTTGTTCATGCTATAACGGCTTTATTACTACAAATTTAACAGAAAGACGCCAAGAAGATAAACGTAAATACCATAGTAATTAACTTTTTTTTCGAATTCCGTACCATTATGATTAAAATATTTGTTTTCATACGGGAAGTTTAAAATTATCAACTAAAATAAACTAATAAAAGTATAATATATCCGAGATATATACTCATTAATATAAAAAAATAAAAAGTGCCATCACAGTTGACTTACACTAAAATACTGCTAATAATAGTGGAGATTTACACACACAAAAATTAACATTTAATTTTAACCTGCACTAAGCTGTCCTTCGACCGTTAAATTGTGTATTTTTTTTTTCTAAACAGCGTCTTTTACTTGTTTTATCACCAATCTGTACGGTAAATAATCCGCGATGTGTTCGTCCCATGGGATCAAACCCCAAATTCCAACATTACAAAAACTTGAACCTATCCTTCAATAGGTCTGTGATATTTCCTGATTGGCTGAAGGACATGCCAATCAGTGATCGCCTTACCGGCCTACGTTGATCTGACTCATTTTATAAGCTGTACTATTTCCTATAGATCATTTTCCAGACGATTCTGCTATGGTTAGTGTCTGGCCAAAAGCTTCAGCATATATTTATTTTGGTCCAGTTATCAACGCCATTTTCATGTTTTGAACAACTCGACTTTCAAGATCTACGTATCTACATGAGCCGATGTCTCTATTTATGAACGTTATATTTTAAGATCTGTGCAAGAACTCAGCTAACAGATGTTTCCGTATATCAAAGCTAATAAGACTCTTTAATATTAAAAACACGTGACGGTATTTGGTATTTTCAACCTAAAGAACACCTCATATGACACGTGGGATTAATGGCCAAGCTGGCTATCCTTAATTTCCATATGCTGACCAGAGACAAAGGACAACCAAAGAGCAGTATTTTCATCCTACGTGGCTATAATTTAAATCAAAAGTCAGAATCGATGTCACTGTTATTATTTCAACTTTGGGGGCTTTTAGAAGCATATCGTCTCTCGAACCTTTGAGCTTCAGCCCTTATCCTGGCCATTAAACCAGTAACCTACACCTGGCCGTAGCACGTGACAACCACAACAATATAATTTTTAACAACAGAAGTACATCAAAACAATGCAGTCAATTAACATATTGGGAATTCATATAGTCGGATTTATATATAATAGAACTATATAAACGATATTCAAGCTTATAACATCTAGCACTTTCAACGAAGCTTCGAAACTGAATGACTCTTGCGTTGATCATGTATTGTGCAGACCCAGATAGATTAGGTTTACAAGTTGAAAATTTTCGAAAATAGTGTTCTTAAAATTTTTGGTGGTCAAAACTATGCAATGGTATTGAGTGGTATTGTACAAATGTCTCATACCTTAACCTTGGTCTCCCATAGTGTGCGTGTGTATGTATATATCAGACCGACACAATTTTTAATTTTTTCCAAAATTCTGATCTGGAACGTATTAAATTTGGTCGAAGTGACATGCTAAATTTAGCCCCAGGTGTTTCCTTCTTTAGCAGTGTCTGTTTCATGGATTAGTTGTAACCTATACTTTACCTTGAGTGTGTGAAGGACTACTTTGTGACTTGGAACAGACTTCTATTTCTAGTCCAGTTTGTTTTCATTTCTCTTTTTCATTTACATGTAGTTTTTCTTCCATGTACTTCAGGGTTGAATTCAGTGTATCGATTTAAGTCACAATCACATCATTTTGACGATCAACCGGTTTGTATATAATTCTTTTTTTACCGTCATGTTTGTTTCTTTGTTTGTAGTTAAGCACAAAGCTGCACAATGGACTATATGTGCTCTGCCCACCACGGGTATCGAAACCCGGATTCTAGCGTTGTAAGTCCGCAGACATACCGCTGTGCTACTGGGGGTGGGGGGGGGGCTTACCGTTATGAATAGTATTTATTTGTCTGCCTTCGCACCGACGCTGGTCTGTTTTATGCCACCTGGGACAAATTACTACAAGTCACAACCACATCATTTTGACGATCAGCCGATTTGTATTTAATTCTTTTTTTTTTTTTACTGTTATGAATAGTATTTATTTGTCTGCCTTCGCACCGACGCTGGTCTGTTTTATACCACCTGAGACAAATTACTACAAGTCACAACCACATCATTTTGACGATGAGCCGGTTTGTATCTAATTCTTTTGTTACCGTTATGAATAGTCTTTATTTCTTCTACTTTCGCACTGACGCTGGTCTGTTTTATGCCACCTGAGACAAGATACTACACCTATCCTTTTTCAAACCAGGTCCTCGAATCTATGTTTATTGCTGAAATCAGGTAAGTATATGATCGGTTTATCCTTACATTACTATGATTGTGTACAATGTGCAAAGTTGATTTTTCAAGCTGATACAAACTCGCTGGAATTTTTTATGTAGCGTGACAGCCACGTTTCGTAGCATTAACGTGTATTCATACTATATTAAACTTAGAATTAACAAAAAATCCCTCTTTAACTAGGTTTATCTTTCTTGTAACTTATCATATTTTTTTTGGTTGTGTTTACTTTTGGTAATTTATGATGGTTTCGTTTATTTGCTTCCGCGTTTTAGCGCAAAGCTACACAGTGGGCTGTCTGCGCTTTGTCCGCCGCAGGGAATCGAACCCCGAATTTTGGCGTTGTACGTGCGTAAGCTCATCGACGACATATTGGGGAACATGAGCATTTAACTCCGTCCTTGAGATAAGAACAAGTTTTATTTCCTGTGATATTTTCAGTTCACTACAGCAGAATAACTTTTTGTTGTTTTTTGCGGAGAATACACTTAGGAACACATGACAACTCCTAAATAAGGAGTATTCCCAATCACGAAAATATTATATCGTGATGTATTCGTTTGAGTTGCTTTATTGTAATGTTTACAAGAATGGTTTTACCGTTCTGAATACTGTTTGAGTTGCTTTATTGTAATGTTTACAAGAATGGTTTTACCGTTCTGAATACTGTTTGAGTTGCTTTATTGTAATGTTTACAAGAATGGTTTTACCGTTCTGAATACTGTTTGAGTTGCTTTTTTGTAATGTTTCCAAGAATGGTTTTACCGTTCTGAATACTGAAAAATTATTTTTCGACTGAATCTTCAAATACATTTATTTCCCATGGTTTCTTATGTATAAAATTTGAAATATGTGATGACAAAGAGAACAAAATTTGAAATTATCAAAAAAAAAAAAAGCTAAAAGTACATTGAATAAACATTTACTCACGCCTGGCATTATAACTCGTTCAATATCTTTAAAAACTTCTTCCCAGGATTCCCCTTCATCAGGGGCCTGATCAGGGATGAGTTCTAGGATGTAGCCCGGGTGAACATCAGGAACCACTCGTCGATCCCGGATGTTGGAGATGTAGTCTGCTACAAAATCAACCATTTGCTTTCCACAGCGACGAAATTCTTCTGCCTCCATTTCGACGTATTAAATCAACCAACTATTCTGCATAAAATATACAATGAAGTCACTGTATTTTACTATATGCTTTGCAACGCCGTTCACTGAAAAAAACTTAAGTTAGAAAAACCGGTTATTTTACCCGTGGAAAAAAATATACGAGTTATTTTGGCATTTTTGTGAAAAACAAGTTTTGTTATTTACAGTTGACGTAAAAAAATATTAAAACACTAGATATTGAGCATTTTAAAAACTATACTATATAACTTTGAATGTAATGTTAGAGAGCTTAATTAATCACCAGACATAAAAAATAAACCACAGTCAGAGGTAACCAAGGCAATCGGTTGGCAAGTTAATATTTTAGTGGTTAGATAGTTTGACTGTTCAACACAACGAGTGAGACAATAGGAGATCGTTTTATTTAATTCGGTCTGATGTGGAACAGCGGTAGCTTTCGGAACTTACAACGAAAAAATCCGAAGTTCGGTTCCCCGCGGATGACAGAGTTGACATGTTTCTTCCACTTTTTGTGGAAGAAAGGAACTTATTTAACTAAGTGTGAATTTTAAGTTCCGGTAAGGCAAGTTTGAATCTCGATTATCCAAAGATAAAATACTTGTTTTAATATCCATATTCAATGGAACTACAGGTGTTTTGTTTTAATGTATTGTATAAATTATTACATATGAGCTCTTATACCTTCTTCACCCCAGTGATCCATCAAGTCTTTATTTCTCACCAAAACCTGCAAGTCATCTTATCCGTCCCAACGGAATTGAATAGAAAACCCCAAAGATAATGGATAAAACAGCTAATTTTTCGTTTAATTGTGTCCACACAATAATTATTAATTAAGAATTACACATCAATGTGTTGTTTATTCATTAATATTATCATTTTTGCAATTTTAAATTGATAATCAACACGTTTATTATATTTTACATTTTTAGGTGTTATTTTTCAGTCGATAGATGAATTTACTTTCTCAATGCGAACTCACTGTCATAAAAAATGTATACTTAAGCAAAAAGCTACACAAAAAAGTTATTTGCGTTGTGCCCACCGCGGATATAGAACCCCGATTTTTGTAAGCTAAATAGTTTGTTTGTTTTCGAATTTCGCGCAAAGCTACACGAGGGCTATCTGCGCTAGCCGTCCCTAATTTAGCAGTGTAAGACTAGAGGGAAGACAGCTAGTCATCACCACCCACCGCCAACTCTTGGGCTACTCTTTTACCAACGAATAGTGGGATTGGCCGTCACAAATATTGTTATGTTGTGTTGTAGCCTACAGAGTGATCCATGGCATGCGCACATTTTTTACTAACGTCACGATAGTACATATTGCAACTTTAAGCGTCCCTTATGTGACATCATTTTAGTGTCTACTGACTGACTGACAGACAACACATTAGTGGTGCGAGTTGTTAAAACAGGCGATCCCTCCAGGGGGCCTTTGGTCTCCTTTCGAGGAAATAGCTACAGGCTACAAACTAAAGAGTGGAATATAGTAAAAAAGTATTAAAAATTAGCTTATCAAGTGTGTACTATAAGAAAAACACGTTGAAGTGTGAAAATAATTTCAGTTTATTTAGTTTATATCGACTTCGGAGCTGGTTAAAAACTAGTTGCAGCGCTTTAACGTATATATATATATATATATAATGGTCAAGTTTAGATGTTCGTTATTGTACGTGTGTGTTTAGACATTAATGTATGTGATATGTATTCATAATACTCTCTTTATCTGTTCATTCTATATGTGGGTTCATGCGATCGCATTATTTAGTGTGAAACTGACTGGATCCCAGTGCCGTGTATGGTGAGGCTCATGAATACATACATGGTTTTACAATGAGCCTGTGATAAGCTCGCTCTTATCTTCTGTATAGAACTTTCAACAGTCTTTATGTTTCTTGACATCCATATATCCGAAGCTTCTCTTTACGTCACGCAATCACGATTAATACAATATCAGTGAAAGAAAAAATACTTCTGCAGCATACGTTGAGTTTAATCCTTTATAATATACTTAAAACCTCCATAGTCACACAAAAGGCGAAAACAAAACCTCAATTGTATTACTGTTGCATATAAATGCTAAGTGTGTGAGTATTATAATAATATTATATTTAATATGAAAATTTTTTTTTCAGATGACCCACTGGCATTCTCCACATTTTCATTCTTTCTTTCCCACAGCCAACTCTTTCCCTGCCATTTGTGCTGACATCTTAAGTGGGGGTCTGGGCTGTATAGGATTTACGTGGGTAAGTAAACAGTCTGTGTGTTCAGTGTATTAGCTGTTGTTGTTTGTTTTAGAGTAAAGCCACATTGGGCTATCTGCTATGTCTACATCAGAGAACCGAACTCCAGACTTTAGCGTTGTAAGTCCGTAAACTTATCGCTGACCTACTGGAGAACTGATGTGTATGAGAGTAATTGTAATGTATCACTAAGCCCAGTAGTGCTTGGTATGTAGAGAAGGGCCGAGAAAAAATGGCTGCCGCATTCAGTCTATTACTCTATGATGATTACAAGTAACTGTTAAAGTTGAGTTATAGCCTTATTTGAGCACCTAATTACCATTTTCGAGTGTTTCACAACTTGTAAAACTACCAATACCTTTAAAAATTGTTGCTAAAGTGGAGAACTTGGAACTTGCTAAAGAGCCAAAGTGTTCATCTTTCTTTTCCCACTTTAGCCAAAAAAATGTGTGAAGTTTTCGCAATGGCTTCAGTACGACAGAAAAGCACTTTAAGAGCACTTGGGAACACAATAGTGTTTAGTATAAGCTAAAAAAAAATCATAATTCTAGTGTAAACGATGTAAGTTGGTTTATAGTTATGCACAAAGCTACACAATGGGCTATCTGTGCTCTGCCCTCCACG
>NW_013666361.1:196405-197966 GCF_000517525.1 Limulus polyphemus
ACCACCTGGCCATGCCGGGCCTGTAAGCTTGATCACAGTCTGTGAAAGAATGGAACACAAACAGACATTGGACCTCTGCTGGATGAATAGTGCCTACATTCTGTTGAACTACAATGTAGCGAAAGGTTTAAAAATACAAGTGCATTCCACAGCTCCCCTAGATCCAGTTTACTGAAATATGCAATTGAAAGTACAACTGCGTTTAGTATCTATACAAACTGGGTCATAATGTTGTTGCATCTGGGTCATAACTGTGTTTCAAAGCCCTCCTTATAACAGCTCTAATGTCTTTGTTGAACATAAGTAATAAATCTCTGCCTTCAGTGATTTTTAAACCACAGCCTTATACTTCAGCGATCTTGGTATTCATTATGAGTATTTCAAAGTGGAATTTGATCGGCATATATAGTTACTCTGATGTATAAACTTTTAAAACAAAATAAATTATTTACAAACTTTCTAACTAACGCCACATGTAAGCTCTTTAGCAACAAATTCTAACCTCGTAACAAACTATGCACTATCCCCAAATCTCCTCTAATTTACATTCTACTGTTCACTAATTCTCAAAGTTTATAGACTAAAAGACAAATATCTAGATTGATGAATAATTTTTATCCCAATTCAAACTTTTCTTTAGGCCTGGTTTCCCAACAATATAAAACCTTTACTTAATATAAGGACCGACTACCCACATTTCTTTGCTCACATCTCATCTACAGATATATATATATATACGTGTAGTAATTTTAAGGTCACATACATTGAGAAAATTAAGTGCCATTTAAAAAATAAATACTATAAACACTTAGACGAATCAAGTAATTTGCCTATATTAAAACTTTGTCACTCAGTAATTCGATCACTTGCAAAAACCACAAGTCATGACAACTTTACTTTTACAACTGTATCTACAGAGCTTTAACTTCCGAATAAACTAAATCTCTGAATACTGAAAGACAACATCGATCTAAACAATCAACAAACATCCTTTCAACTAAAACGGTTTTGATTACTATAATGAAAAACTGGCACCAATCTCTATAACACGTATCCTAAGTAACGACAAATGGCTTATTAGCATTTTATTTTTCAACTTGTGCTTATTTGTGAGTTATTGTTCATTTCACACTAATATTAATGTTTTGATTGTATTCTGTAACTTATCGAATGACTAATACGTATTTATTCTATTTTTCGTTCCTTATAAATTATTTTTAACTTCTTGTTCTGAAATATCATTCGGATTTTACTTAATCTGTACTTATATAAGGTCGTCAAGAAATAAATGTCGCGTTTTGGAACAATTTCATTAACCACCCCCAAATAATGTACATCACATACAATAGTTAAACGAACCACCTAAACGTCACGTTAGTGTAGCCTATATATAATATTGTTACGACAACGCAGGTCACGTGACGCTGGTAACACGTCATTGACTTCTAGAAATATCCTGTTCCTTCATGAATGCTCTAGCGTTTACTAGATATGTGTTAGTCTAGTATATATAAGATGGTCACAACGTGACGGAACAATGTGTGTAATTGAACTGAGTATT
>NW_013666361.1:197976-198848 GCF_000517525.1 Limulus polyphemus
TATTTAAGAAAGGACTTGTGTCGCTAAAGTTTCGTCGAAACGAATTTACGGAAATTAACTAACGAACGGAGACGTAACAATATGTAAAGTTCATTATAATCTAATCTCTTATAGTGAGGGCACACGACGAGACACGCATTCGGCATGTAATGCTGTTTGAATACACGAAGGGAAAAACGCCTCTGTAGCCATAAAGAATACCAAATAAGTTTATGGAAATGTTTTGAACGTTCGTAAGTGTCAACGGTGATTCAGCAAATTTCGTTCAGGCGATTTTAGCCTTAAAACTGTGATGGCAGGGGCCAACATGTTGGAATTGATATTGATGCTCTGAAGACGCTTGTTGAATCTAACCCAAGGCAACACACTCGTGAAATGGCCTTGAAATTGCATGTCTTTCATGAAACAATACGTAAGCATCTAAGGAATATGCGAAAACTCCATGAAAAAGGTGTTTGGGTGCCTCAAGAACTCTTCGTTTCCAACGTGTGAACGTTGCTTCGTTTCTTCTGGTGGGTAATGCGCGTGAACCATTTTTGGACAGAATTGTCACGGTGATGAAAAATTAATATTAAACGGCAAATACCACTTCCAACCCCTAAACCTGGACTCCATTGGCAGAAAGTGACACTTTGCATTTGGTGGGACATCAAAGGAGTAATTCATTTCGAACTCCTCAATCCATAGCGAACTGTCAATGCAGATATCTATAGTCAGCAACTGGAACGTTTAAATCAAGCTCTTCATCAGAAACGCCCCTCACTCTACAATCAGAAAGGTGTTCTTCTGCTCCACGACAATGCAAGTCCACATGTGCCACGTTTGACGCAACACAAGATTATGGAGTTGGGTTGGGAAGTTCTCCCCCACCC